>NC_054496.1:875713-1164136 GCF_017639515.1 Carcharodon carcharias | reverse complement strand
CAAGGTGGAAATAACTGGGCACAAGGTGAGAAATAACTGGACACCAGGTGGGAATAACTGGACACAAGGTGAGAGAATAACTGGACACAAGGTGGGAAATAACTGGACAGAAGGCTGGGAGAATAACTGGACACAAGGTGGGAAAATAACTGGACACAAGGTGGAGAATAAATGGGACACAAGGTGGGAAATACTGGACACAAGGTGGGAAATAACTGGACACAAGGTGGGAAATGACTGGACTCAAGGTGGGAAATAACTGGACACAAGGTGGAGAATAACTGGACACAAGGTGGGAAATAACTGGACACAAGGTGGAGAATAACTGGACACAAGGTGGGAAATAACTGGACACAAGGTGGAGAATAACTGGACACGAGGTGGAGAATAACTGGACACAAGGTGGGAAATAACTGGACACAAGGTGGAGAATAACTGGACACAAGGTGGGAAATAACTGGACACAAGGTGGAGAATAACTGGACACAAGGTGGAGAATAACTGGACACAAGGTGGGAAATAACTGGACACAAGGTGGAGAATAACTGGACACAAGGTGGAGAATAACTGGACACAAGGTGGGAAATAACTGGACACAAGGTGGAGAATAACTGGACACAAGGTGGAGAATAACTGGACACAAGGTGGAGAATAACTGGACACAAGGTGGAGAATAACTGGACACAAGGTGGGAAATAACTGGACACAAGGTGGAGAATAACTGGACACAAGGTGGGAAATAACTGGACACAAGGTGGAGAATAACTGGACACAAGGTGGGAAATAACTGGACACAAGGTGGAGAATAACTGGACACAAGGTGGGAAATAACTGGACACAAGGTGGAGAATAACTGGACACAAGGTGGGAAATAACTGGACACAAGGTGGGAAATAACTGGACACAAGGTGGAGAATAACTGGACACAAGGTGGGAAATAACTGGACACAAGGTGGAGAATAACTGGACACAAGGTGGGAAATAACTGGACACAAGGTGGGAAATAACTGGACACAAGGTGGAGAATAACTGGACACAAGGTGGAGAATAACTGGACACAAGGTGGAGAATAACTGGACACAAGGTGGGAAATAACTGGACACAAGGTGGGAAATAACTGGACACAAGGTGGAGAATAACTGGCACAAGGTGGGAAATAACTGGACACAAGGTGGAGAATAACTGGACACAAGGTGGAGAATAACTGGACACAAGGTGGGAAATAACTGGACACAAGGTGTGAAATAACTGGACACAAGGTGGGAAATAACTGGACACAAGGTGGGAAATAACTGGACACAAGGTGGAGAATAACTGGACACAAGGTGGGAAATAACTGGACACAAGGTGGGAAATAACTGGACACAAGGTGGAGAATAACTGGACACAAGGTGGGAAATAACTGGACACAAGGTGGAGAATAACTGGACACAAGGTGGAGAATAACTGGACACAAGGTGGAGAATAACTGGACACAAGGTGGGAAATAACTGGACACAAGGTGGAGAATAACTGGACACAAGGTGGGAAATAACTGGACACAAGGTGGGAAATAACTGGACACAAGGTGGAGAAAAACTGGACACAAGGTGGAGAATAACTGGACACAAGGTGGAGAATAACTGGACACACGGTGGGAAATAACTGGACACAAGGTGGAGAATAACTGGACACAAGGTGGGAAATAACTGGACACAAGGTGGAGAATAACTGGACACAAGGTGGGAAATAACTGGACACAAGGTGGAGAATAACTGGACACAAGGTGGGAAATAACTGGGACCAAGGTGGAGAATAACTGGACATAAGGTGGGAAATAACTGGACACAAGGTGGGAAATAACTGGACACAAGGTGGAGAATAACTGGGAACAAGTTGGGAAATAACTGGACACAAGGTGGAGAATAACTGGACACAAGGTGGGAAATAACTGGACACAAGGTGGGAAATAATGACACAAGGTGGAGAATAACTGGACACAAGGTGGAGAATAACTGGACACAAGGTGGGAAATAACTGGACACAAGGTGGGAAATAACTAGACACAAGGTGGGAAATAACTGGACACAAGGTGGAGAATAACTGGGCACAAGGTGGGAAATAACTGGACACAAGGTGGAGAATAACTGGACACAAGGTGGAGAATAACTGACACAAGGTGGGAAATAACTGGACACAATGTGGAGAATAACTGGACAGAAGGTGGGAAATAACTTGACACAAGGTGGGAAATAACTGGACACAAGGTGGAGAATAACTGGACACAAGGTGGGAAATAACTGGACACAAGGTGGAGATTAACTGGACACAAGGTGGGAAATAACTGGACACAAGGTGGAGAATAACTGGACACAAGGTGGGAAATAACTGGACACAAGGTGGGAAATAACTGGACCCAAGGTGGGAAATAACTGGTCACAAGGTGGGAATTACCTGGACACAAGGTGGAGAATAACTGGACACAAGGTGGGAAATAACTGGACACAAGGTGGAGAATAACTGGACACAAGGTGGGAAATAACTGGACACAAGGTGGAGAATAACTGGACACAAGGTGGAGAATAACTGGACACAAGGTGGGAAATAACTGGACACAAGGTGGGAAATAACTGGACACAAGGTGGGAAATAACTGGACACAAGGTGGAAATAACTGGACACAAGGTGGAGAATAACTGGACACAAGGTGGGAAATAACTGGACACAAGGTGGGAAATAACTGGACACAAGGTGGGAAATAACTGGACACAAGGTGGAGAATAACTGGACACAAGGTGGGAAATAACTGGACACAAGGTGGGAAATAACTGGACACAAGGTGGGAAATAACTGGACACAAGGTGGGAAATAACTGGACACAAGGTGGAGAATAACTGGACACAAGGTGGGAAATAACTGGACACAAGGTGGAGAATAACTGGACACAAGGTGGGAAATAACTGGACACAAGGTGGAGAATAACTGGACACAAGGTGGAGAATAACTGGACACAAGGTGGGAAATAACTGGACACAAGGTGGGAAATAACTGGACACAAGGTGGAGAATAACTGGACACAAGGTGGGAAATAACTGGACACAAGGTGGGAAATAACTGGACACAAGGTGGGAAATAACTGGACACAAGGTGGGAAATAACTGGACACAAGGTGGAGAATAACTGGGCACAAGGTGGGAAATAACTGGACACAAGGTGGAGAATAACTGGACACAAGGTGGGAAATAACTGGACACAAGGTGTAGAATAACTGGACACAAGGTGGGAAATAACTGGACACAAGGTGGAGAATAACTGGACACAAGGTGGAGAATAACTGGACACAAGGTGGAGAATAACTGGACACAAGGTGGAGAATAACTGGACACAAGGTGGAGAATAACTGGACACAAGGTGGGAAATAACTGGACACAAGGTGGAGAATAACTGGACACAAGGTGGGAAATAACTGGACACAAGGTGGAGAATAACTGGACACAAGGTGGAGAATAACTGGACACAAGGTGGGAAATAACTGGACACAAGGTGGAGAATAACTGGACACAAGGTGGGAAATAACTGGACACAAGGTGGGAAATAACTGGACACAAGGTGGGAAATAACTGGACACAAGGTGGGAAATAACTGGACACAAGGTGGGAAATAACTGGACACAAGGTGGGAAATAACTGGACACAAGGTGGAGAATAACTGGACACAAGGTGGAGAATAACTGGACACAAGGTGGAGAATAACTGGACACAAGGTGGGAAATAACTGGACACAAGGTGGAGAATAACTGGACACAAGGTGGGAAATAACTGGACACAAGGTGGGAAATAACTGGACACAAGGTGGGAAATAACTGGACACAAGGTGGGAAATAACTGGACACAAGGTGGAGAATAACTGGACACAAGGTGGGAAATAACTGGACACAAGGTGGACAATAACTGGACACAAGGTGGAGAATAACTGGACACAAGGTGGGAAATAACTGGACACAAGGTGGAGAATAACTGGACACAAGGTGGGAAATAACTGGACACAAGGTGGAAAATAACTGGACACAAGGTGGAGAATAACTGGACACAAGGTGGAGAATAACTGGACACAAGGTGGGAAATAACTGGACACAAGGTGGGAAATAACTGGACACAAGGTGGGAAATAACTGGACACAAGGTGGGAAATAACTGGACACAAGGTGGAGAATAACTGGACACAAGGTGGAGAATAACTGGACACAAGGTGGGAAATAACTGGACACAAGGTGGAGAATAACTGGACACAAGGTGGGAAATAACTGGACACAAGGTGGAGAATAACTGGACACAAGGTGGGAAATAACTGGACACAAGGTGGAGAATAACTGGACACAAGGTGGGAAATAACTGGGCACAAGGTGGAGAATAACTGGACACAAGGTGGGAAATAACTGGACACAAGGTGGGAAATAACTGGACACAAGGTGGAGAATAACTGGACACAAGGTGGGAAATAACTGGACACAAGGTGGAGAATAACTGGACACAAGGTGGAGAATAACTGGACACAAGGTGGAGAATAACTGGACACACGGTGGGAAATAACTGGACACAAGGTGGAGAATAACTGGACACAAGGTGGGAAAGAACTGGACACAAGGTGGAGAATAACTGGACACAAGGTGGGAAATAACTGGACACAAGGTGGAGAATAACTGGACACAAGGTGGGAAATAACTGGGCACAAGGTGCAGAATAACTGGACATAAGGTGGGAAATAACTGGACACAAGGTGGGAAATAACTGGACACAAGGTGGAGAATAACTGGGAACAAGTTGGGAAATAACTGGACACAAGGTGGAGAATAACTGGACACAAGGTGGGAAATAACTGGACACAAGGTGGGAAATAACGACACAAGGTGGAGAATAAATGGACACAAGGTGGAGAATAACTGGACACAAGGTGGAGAATAACTGGACACAAGGTGGGAAATAATTGGACACAAGGTGGGAAATAACTGGACACAAGGTGGAGAATAACTGGACACAAGGTGGGAAATAACTGGACACAAGGTGGAGAATAACTGGACACAAGGTGGGAAATAACTGGACACAAGGTGGAGAATAACTGGACACAAGGTGGGAAATAACTGGACACAAGGTGGAGAATAACTGGACACAAGGTGGGAAATAACTGGACACAAGGTGGGAAATAACTGGACACAAGGTGGAGAATAACTGGACACAAGTTGGGAAATAACTGGACACAAGGTGGAGAATAACTGGACACAAGGTGGGAAATAACTGGACACAAGGTGGGAAATAACGGGACACAAGGTGGAGAATAACTGGACACAAGATGGGAAATAACTGGACACAAGGTGGAGAATAACTGGACACAAGGTGGGAAATAACTGGACACAAGGTGGAGAATAACTGGGCACAAGGTGGGAAATAACTGGACACAAGGTGGAGAATAACTGGACACAAGGTGGAGAATAACTGGACACAAGGTGGGAAATAACTGGACACAAGGTGGAGAATAACTGGACACAAGGTGGGAAATAACTGGACACAAGGTGGGAAATAACTGGACACAAGGTGGAGAATAACTGGACACAAGGTGGGAAATAACTGGACACAAGGTGGGAAATAACTGGACACAAGGTGGGAAATAACTGGACACAAGGTGGGAAATAACTGGACACAAGGTGGGAAATAACTGGACACAAGGTGGGAAATAACTGGACACAAGGTGGGAAATAACTGGACACAAGGTGGGAAATAACTGGACACAAGGTGGAGAATAACTGGACACAAGGTGGGAAATAACTGGACACAAGGTGGAGAATAACTGGACACCAGGTGGGAAATAACTGGACACAAGGTGGAGAATAACTGGACACAAGGTGGGAAATAACTGGACACAAGGTGGAGAATAACTGGACACAAGGTGGAGAATAACTGGACACAAGGTGGAGAATAACTGGACACAAGGTGGGAAATAACTGGACGCAAGGTGGGAAATAACTGGACACAAGGTGGGAAATAACTGGACACAAGGTGGGAAATAACTGGACACAAGGTGGAGAATAACTGGCACAAGGTGGGAAATAACTGGACACAAGGTGGAGAATAACTGGACACAAGGTGGGAAATAACTGGACACAAGGTGGGAAATAACTGGACACAAGGTGGGAAATAACTGGGCACAAGGTGGGAAATAACTGGACACAAGGTGGAGAATAACTGGACACAAGGTGGGAAATAACTGGACACAAGGTGGAGAATAACTGGACACAAGGTGGGAAATAACTGGACACAAGGTCGAGAATAACTGGACACAAGGTGGAGAATAACTGGACACAAGGTGGGAAATAACTGGCACAAGGTGGAGAATAACTGGGCACAAGGTGGAGAATAACTGGACACAAGGTGGGAAATAACTGGACACAAGGTGGAGAATAACTGGACACAAGGTGGGAAATAACTGGACACAAGGTGGGAAATAACTGGACACAAGGTGGGAAATAACTGGACACAAGGTGGGAAATAACTGGGCACAAGGTGGGAAATAACTGGACACAAGGTGGGAAATAACTGGACACAAGGTGGAGAATAACTGGGCACAAGGTGGGAAATAACTGGACACAAGGTGGAGAATAACTGGGCACAAGGTGGGAAATAACTGGACACAAGGTGGGAAATAACTGGACACAAGGTGGGAAATGACTGGACACAAGGTGGAGAATAACTGGACACAAGGTGGGAAATAACTGGACACAAGGTGGGAAATAACTGGACACAAGGTGGAGAATAACTGGACACAAGGTGGGAAATAACTGGACACAAGGTGGAGAATAACTGGACACAAGGTATGAAATAACTGGACACAAGGTGGGAAATAACTGGACACAAGGTGGAGAATAACTGGACACAAGGTGGGAAATAACTGGACACAAGGTGGAGAATAACTGGACACAAGGTGGAGAATAACTGGACACAAGGTGGAGAATAACTGGACACAAGGTGGGAAATAACTGGACACAAGGTGGAGAATAACTGGACACAAGGTGGGAAATAACTGGACACAAGGTGGGAAATAACTGGACACAAGGTGGAGAATAACTGGACACAAGGTGGAGAATAACTGGACACAAGGTGGAGAATAACTGGACACAAGGTGGGAAATAACTGGACACAAGGTGGAGAATAACTGGACACAAGGTGGGAAATAACTGGACACAAGGTGGAGAATAACTGGACACAAGGTGGGAAATAACTGGACACAAGGTGGAGAATAACTGGACACAAGGTGGGAAATAACTGGACACAAGGTGGAGAATAACTGGACATAAGGTGGGAAATAACTGGACACAAGGTGGGAAATAACTGGACACAAGGTGGAGAATAACTGGACACAAGGTTGGGAAATAACTGGACACAAGGTGGAGAATAACTGGACACAAGGTGGGAAATAACTGGACACAAGGTGGGAAATAACTGGACACAAGGTGGAGAATAACTGGACACAAGGTGGAGAATAACTGGACACAAGGTGGGAAATAACTGGACACAAGGTGGAGAATAACTGGACACAAGGTGGGAAATAACTGGACACAAGGTGGAGAATAACTGGACACAAGGTGGGAAATAACTGGACACAAGGTGGAGAATAACTGGACACAAGGTGGGAAATAACTGGACACAAGGTGGAGAATAACTGGACACAAGGTGGAGAATAACTGGACACAAGGTGGGAAATAACTGGACACAAGGTGGAGAATAACTGGGCACAAGTTGGAGAATAACTGGACACAAGGTGGAGAATAACTGGACACAAGGTGGGAAATAACTGGACACAAGGTGGGAAATAACTGGACACAAGGTGGGAAATAACTGGACACAAGGTGGAGAATAACTGGACACAAGGTGGAGAATAACTGGACACAAGGTGGGAAATAACTGGACACAAGGTGGGAAATAACTGGACACAAGGTGGGAAATAACTGGACACAAGGTGGGAAATAACTGGACACAAGGTGGAGAATAACTGGACACAAGGTGGAGAATAACTGGACACAAGGTGGAGAATAACTGGACACAAGGTGGAGAATAACTGGACACAAGGTGGGAAATAACTGGACACAAGGTGGGAAATAACTGGACACAAGGTGGAGAATAACTGGACACAAGGTGGGAAATAACTGGACACAAGGTGGGAAATAACTGGACACAAGGTGGGAAATAACTGGACACAAGGTGGAGAATAACTGGACACAAGGTGGGAAATAACTGGACACAAGGTGGGAAATAACTGGACACAAGGTGGGAAATAACTGGACACAAGGTGGAGAATAACTGGACACAAGGTGGGAAATAACTGGACACAAGGTGGAGAATAACTGGACACAAGGTGGGAAATAACTGGACACAAGGTGGAGAATAACTGGACACAAGGTGGAGAATAACTGGACACAAGGTGGAGAATAACTGGACACAAGGTGGGAAATAACTGGACACAAGGTGGAGAATAACTGGACACAAGGTGGGAAATAACTGGACACAAGGTGGGAAATAACTGGACACAAGGTGGGAAATAACTGGACACAAGGTGGGAAATAACTGGACACAAGGTGGAGAATAACTGGACACAAGGTGGGAAATAACTGGACACAAGGTGGAGAATAACTGGACACAAGGTGGGAAATAACTGGACACAAGGTGGGAATAACTGGACACAAGGTGGGAAATAACTGGACACAAGGTGGGAAATAACTGGACACAAGGTGGAGAATAACTGGACACAAGGTGGAGAATAACTGGACACAAGGTGGAGAATAACTGGACACAAGGTGGGAAATAACTGGACACAAGGTGGAGAATAACTGGACACAAGGTGGAGAATAACTGGACACAAGGTGGGGAATAACTGGACACAAGGTGGAGAATAACTGGACACAAGGTGGAGAATAACTGGACACAAGGTGGGAAATAACTGGACACAAGGTGGAGAATAACTGGACACAAGGTGGGAAATAACTGGACACAAGGTGGGAAATAACTGGACACAAGGTGGGAAATAACTGGGCACAAGGTGGGAAATAACTGGACACAAGGTGGGAAATAACTGGACACAAGGTGGAGAATAACTGGACACAAGGTGGGAAATAACTGGACACAAGGTGGAGAATAAATGGACACAAGGTGGGAAATAACTGGACACAAGGTGGGAAATAACTGGACACAAGGTGGGAAATGACTGGACACAAGGTGGAGAATAACTGGACACAAGGTGGGAAATAACTGGACACAAGGTGGGAAATAACTGGACACAAGGTGGAGAATAACTGGACACAAGGTGGGAAATAACTGGACACAAGGTGGACAATAACTGGACACAAGGTGGAGAATAACTGGACACAAGGTGGGAAATAACTGAACACAAGGTGGAGAATAACTGGACACAAGGTGGGAAATAACTGGACACAAGGTGGAGAATAACTGGACACAAGGTGGAGAATAACTGGACACAAGGTGGAGAATAACTGGACACAAGGTGGGAAATAACTGGACACAAGGTGGGAAATAACTGGACACAAGGTGGAGAATAACTGGACACAAGGTGGAGAATAACTGGACACAAGGTGGGGAATAACTGGACACAAGGTGGGAAATAACTGGACACAAGGTGGAGAATAACTGGACACAAGGTGGGAAATAACTGGACACAAGGTGGAGAATAACTGGACACAAGGTGGGAAATAACTGGACACAAGGTGGAGAATAACTGGACACAAGGTGGGAAATAACTGGACACAAGGTGGAGAATAACTGGACACAAGGTGGGAAATAACTGGACACAAGGTGGGAAATAACTGGACACAAGGTGGGAGAATAACTGGACACAAGGTGGGAAATAACTGGACACAAGGTGGAGAATAACTGGACACAAGGTGGGAAATAACTGGACACAAGGTGGGAAATAACTGGACACAAGGTGGAGAATAACTGGACACAAGGTGGAGAATAACTGGACACAAGGTGGAGAATAACTGGACACAAGGTGGGAAATAACTGGACACAAGGTGGGAAATAACTGGACACAAGGTGGAGAATAACTGGGCACAAGGTGGAGAATAACTGGACACAAGGTGGAGAATAACTGGACACAAGGTGGAGAATAACTGGACACAAGGTGGGAAATAACTGGACACAAGGTGGAGAATAACTGGACAGAAGGTGGGAAATAACTGGACACAAGGTGGGAAATAACTGGACACAAGGTGGAGAATAACTGGACACAAGGTGGGAAATAACTGGACACATGGTGGTAATAACTGGACACAAGGTGGGAAATAACTGGACACAAGGTGGAGAATAACTGGACACAATGTGGGAAATAACTGGTACAAGGTGGGAAATAACTGGACACAAGGTGGGAAATAACTGGACACAAGGTGGGAAATAACTGGACACAAGGTGGAGAATAACTGGACACAAGGTGGGAAATAACTGGACACAAGGTGGAGAATAACTGGACACAAGGTGGGAAATAACTGGACACAAGGTGGAGAATAACTGGACACAAGGTGGAGAATAACTGGACACAAGGTGGAGAATAACTGGACACAAGGTGGAGAATAACTGGACACAAGGTGGAGAATAACTGGACACAAGGTGGGAAATAACTGGACGCAAGGTGGGAAATAACTGGACACAAGGTGGGAAATAACTGGACACAAGGTGGGAAATAACTGGACACAAGGTGGAGAATAACTGGACACAAGGTGGGAAATAACTGGACACAAGGTGGAGAAAAACTGGACACAAGGTGGAGAATAACTGGACACAAGGTGGAGAATAACTGGACACAAGGTGGGAAATAACTGGACACAAGGTGGGAAATAACTGGACACAAGGTGGAGAAAAACTGGACACAAGGTGGAGAATAACTGGACACAAGGTGGGGAATAACTGGACACACGGTGGGAAATAACTGGACACAAGGTGGAGAATAACTGGACACAAGGTGGGAAATAACTGGACACAAGGTGGAGAATAACTGGACACAAGGTGGGAAATAACTGGACACAAGGTGGAGAATAACTGGACACAAGGTGGGAAATAACTGGGCACAAGGTGGAGAATAACTGGACATAAGGTGGGAAATAACTGGACACAAGGTGGGAAATAACTGGACACAAGGTGGAGAATAACTGGGAACAAGTTGGGAAATAACTGGACACAAGGTGGAGAATAACTGGACACAAGGTGGGAAATAACTGGACACAAGGTGGGAAATAACTGGACACAAGGTGGAGAATAACTGGACACAAGGTGGAGAATAACTGGACACAAGGTGGAGAATAACTGGACACAAGGTGGGAAATAACTGGACACAAGGTGGGAAATAACTGGACACAAGGTGGAGAATAACTGGGCACAAGGTGGGAAATAACTGGACACAAGGTGGAGAATAACTGGACACAAGGTGGAGAATAACTGGACACAAGGTGGGAAATAACTGGACACAAGGTGGAGAATAACTGGACAGAAGGTGGGAAATAACTGGACACAAGGTGGGAAATAACTGGACACAAGGTGGAGAATAACTGGACACAAGGTGGGAAATAACTGGACACATGGTGGTAAATAACTGGACACAAGGTGGGAAATAACTGGACACAAGGTGGAGAATAACTGGACACAATGTGGGAAATAACTGGGTACAAGGTGGGAAATAACTGGACACAAGGTGGGAAATAACTGGACACAAGGTGGGAAATAACTGGACACAAGGTGGAGAATAACTGGACACAAGGTGGGAAATAACTGGACACAAGGTGGAGAATAACTGGACACAAGGTGGGAAATAACTGGACACAAGGTGGAGAATAACTGGACACAAGGTGGAGAATAACTGGACACAAGGTGGAGAATAACTGGACACAAGGTGGGAAATAACTGGACACAAGGTGGAGAATAACTGGACACAAGGTTGGAAATAACTGGACGCAAGGTGGGAAATAACTGGACACAAGGTGGGAAATAACTGGACACAAGGTGGGAAATAACTGGACACAAGGTGGAGAATAACTGGGCACAAGGTGGGAAATAACTGGACACAAGGTGGAGAATAACTGGACACAAGGTGGGAAATAACTGGACACAAGGTGGGAAATAACTGGACACAAGGTGGAGAATAACTGGACACAAGGTGGAGAATAACTGGACACAAGGTGGAGAATAACTGGACACAAGGTGGGAAATAACTGGACACAAGGTGGAGAATAACTGGACACAAGGTGGAGAATAACTGGACACAAGGTGGGAAATAACTGGACACAAGGTGGGAAATAACTGGACACAAGGTGGGAAATAACTGGACACAAGGTGGAGAATAACTGGACACAAGGTGGGAAATAACTGGACACAAGGTGGGAAATAACTGGACACAAGGTGGAGAATAACTGGACACAAGGTGGAGAATAACTGGACACAAGGTGGGAAATAACTGGACACAAGGTGGAGAATAACTGGACACAAGGTGGGAAATAACTGGACACAAGGTGGAGAATAACTGGACACAAGGTGGGAAATAACTGGACACAAGGTGGAGAATAACTGGACACAAGGTGGGAAATAACTGGGCACAAGGTAGAGAATAACTGGACATAAGGTGGGAAATACTGGACACAAGGTGGGAAATAACTGGACACAAGGTGGAGAATAACTGGGAACAAGGTGGGAAACAACTGGACACAAGGTGGAGAATAACTGGACACAAGGTGGAGAATAACTGGACACAAGGTGGGAAATAACTGGACACAAGGTGGAGAATAACTGGACACAAGGTGGGAAATAACTGGACACAAGGTGGGAAATAACTGGACACAAGGTGGAGAATAACTGGACACAAGGTGGGAAATAACTGGACACAAGGTGGTAAATAACTGGACACAAGGTGGGAAATAACTGGACACAAGGTGGAGAATAACTGGACACAAGGTGGGAAATAACTGGGTACAAGGTGGGAAATAACTGGACACAAGGTGGGAAATAACTGGACACAAGGTGGGAAATAACTGGACACAAGGTGGAGAATAACTGGACACAAGGTGGAGAATAACTGGACACAAGGTGGAGAATAACTGGACACAAGGTGGGAATTAACTGGACACAAGGTGGGAAATAACTGGACACAAGGTGGAGAATAACTGGACACAAGGTGGGAAATAACTGGACACAAGGTGGAGAATAACTGGACACAAGGTGGGAAATAACTGGACACAAGGTGGAGAATAACTGGACACAAGGTGGAGAATAACTGGACACAAGGTGGAGAATAACTGGACACAAGGTGGGAAATAACTGGACACAAGGTGGGAAATAACTGGACACAAGGTGGAGAATAACTGGTACAAGGTGGGAAATAACTGGACACAAGGTGGAGAATAACTGGACACAAGGTGGGAAATAACTGGACACAAGGTGGAGAATAACTGGACACAAGGTGGGAAATAACTGGACACAAGGTGGAGAATAACTGGACACAAGGTGGGAAATAACTGGACACAAGGTGGAGAATAACTGGACACAAGGTGGGAAATAACTGGACACAAGGTGGAGAATAACTGGACACAAGGTGGGAAATAACTGGACACAAGGTGGGAAATAACTGGACACAAGGTGGAGAATAACTGGACACAAGGTGGGAAATAACTGGACACAAGGTGGAGAATAACTGGACACAAGGTGGGAAATAACTGGACACAAGGTGGGAAATAACTGGACACAAGGTGGAGAATAACTGGACACAAGGTGGAGAATAACTGGACACAAGGTGGAGAATAACTGGACACAAGGTGGGAAATAACTGGACACAAGGTGGGAAATAACTGGACACAAGGTGGAGAATAACTGGGCACAAGGTGGGAAATAACTGGACACAAGGTGGAGAATAACTGGACACAAGGTGGAGAATAACTGGACACAAGGTGGGAAATAACTGGACACAAGGTGGAGAATAACTGGACACAAGGTGGGAAATAACTGGACACAAGGTGGAGAATAACTGGACACAAGGTGGAGAATAACTGGACACAAGGTGGGAAATAACTGGACACATGGTGGGAAATAACTGGACACAAGGTGGGAAATAACTGGACACAAGGTGGAGAATAACTGGACACAATGTGGGAAATAACTGGGTACAAGGTGGGAAATAACTGGACACAAGGTGGGAAATAACTGGACACAAGGTGGGAAATAACTGGACACAAGGTGGAGAATAACTGGACACAAGGTGGGAAATAACTGGACACAAGGTGGAGAATAACTGGACACAAGGTGGGAAATAACTGGACACAAGGTGGAGAATAACTGGACACAAGGTGGAGAATAACTGGACACAAGGTGGAGAATAACTGGACACAAGGTGGGAAATAACTGGACACAAGGTGGAAATAACTGGACACAAGGTGGGAAATAACTGGACGCAAGGTGGGAAATAACTGGACACAAGGTGGGAAATAACTGGACACAAGGTGGGAAATAACTGGACACAAGGTGGAGAATAACTGGGCACAAGGTGGGAAATAACTGGACACAAGGTGGAGAATAACTGGACACAAGGTGGGAAATAACTGGGCACAAGGTGGGAAATAACTGGACACAAGGTGGAGAATAACTGGACACAAGGTGGAGAATAACTGCACACAAGGTGGAGAATAACTGGACACAAGGTGGGAAATAACTGGGCACAAGGTCGAGAATAACTGGACACAAGGTGGAGAATAACTGGACACAAGGTGGGAAATAACTGGACACAAGGTGGAGAATAACTGGACACAAGGTGGGAAATAACTGGACACAAGGTGGGAAATAACTGGACACAAGGTGGGAAATAACTGGACACAAGGTGGAGAATAACTGGGAACAAGGTGGGAAATAACTGGACACAAGGTGGGAAATAACTGGACACAAGGTGGAGAATAACTGGCACAAGGTGGGAAATAACTGGACACAAGGTGGGAAATAACTGGACACAAGGTGGGAAATACTGGACACAAGGTGGGAAATAACTGGACACAAGGTGGAGAATAACTGGACACAAGGTGGGAAATAACTGGACACAAGGTGGAGAATAACTGGACTCAAGGTGGGAAATAACTGGCACAAGGTGGAGAATAACTGGACACAAGGTGGGAAATACTGGACACAAGGTGGGAAATAACTGGACACAAGGTGGAGAATAACTGGTACAAGGTGGGAAATAACTGGACACAAGGTGGAGAATAACTGGACACAAGGTGGAGAATAACTGGACACAAGGTGGGAAATAACTGGACACAAGGTGGAGAATAACTGGACACAAGGTGGGAAATAACTGGACACAAGGTGGGAAATAACTGGACACAAGGTGGAGAATAACTGGACACAAGGTGGGAAATAACTGGACACAAGGTGGTAAATAACTGGACACAAGGTGGGAAATAACTGGACACAAGGTGGAGAATAACTGGACACAAGGTGGGAAATAACTGGGTACAAGGTGGGAAATAACTGGACACAAGGTGGGAAATAACTGGACACAAGGTGGGAAATAACTGGACACAAGGTGGGAAATAACTGGACACAAGGTGGAGAATAACTGGACACAAGGTGGAGAATAACTGGACACAAGGTGGAGAATAACTGGACACAAGGTGGGAAATAACTGGACACAAGGTGGAGAATAACTGGACACAAGGTGGAGAATAACTGGACACAAGGTGGGAAATAACTGGACACAAGGTGGAGAATAACTGGACACAAGGTGGAGAATAACTGGACACAAGGTGGGAAATAACTGGACACAAGGTGGAGAATAACTGGACACAAGGTGGGAAATAACTGGACACAAGGTGGGAATAACTGGACACAAGGTGGAGAATAACTGGACACAAGGTGGGAAATAACTGGACACAAGGTGGGAAATAACTGGACACAAGGTGGGAAATAACTGGACACAAGGTGGAGAATAACTGGACACAAGGTGGGAAATAACTGGACACAAGGTGGGAAATAACTGGACACAAGGTGGGAAATAACTGGACACAAGGTGGGAAATAACTGGACACAAGGTGGGAAATAACTGGACACAAGGTGGAGAATAACTGGACACAAGGTGGAGAATAACTGGACACAAGGTGGGAAATAACTGGACACACGGTGGGAAATAACTGGACACAAGGTGGAGAATAACTGGACACAAGGTGGGAAATAACTGGACACAAGGTGGAGAATAACTGGACACAAGGTGGGAAATAACTGGACACAAGGTGGAGAATAACTGGACACAAGGTGGGAAATAACTGGACACAAGGTGGAGAATAACTGGACACAAGGTGGGAAATAACTGGACACAAGGTGGGAAATAACTGGACACAAGGTGGAGAATAACTGGACACAAGGTGGGAAATAACTGGACACAAGGTGGAGAATAACTGGACACACGGTGGGAAATAACTGGACACAAGGTGGAGAATAACTGGACACAAGGTGGGAAATAACTGGACACAAGGTGGAGAATAACTGGACACAAGGTGGGAAATAACTGGACACAAGGTGGAGAATAACTGGACACAAGGTGGGAAATAACTGGCACAAGGTGGAGAATAACTGGACACAAGGTGGGAAATAACTGGACACAAGGTGGGAAATAACTGGACACAAGGTGGAGAATAACTGGACACAAGGTGGGAAATAACTGGACACAAGGTGGGAAATAACTGGACACAAGGTGGGAAATAACTGGACACAAGGTGGGAAATAACTGGACACAAGGTGGAGAATAACTGGACACAAGGTGGAGAATAACTGGACACAAGGTGGAGAATAACTGGACACAAGGTGGAAATAACTGGACACAAGGTGGGAAATAACTGGACACAAGGTGGAGAATAACTGGACACAAGGTGGGAAATAACTGGACACAAGGTGGAGAATAACTGGACACAAGGTGGAGAATAACTGGACACAAGGTGGGAAATAACTGGACACAAGGTGGAGAATAACTGGACACAAGGTGGAGAATAACTGGACACAAGGTGGGAAATAACTGGACACAAGGTGGAGAATAACTGGACACAAGGTGGGAAATAACTGGACACAAGGTGGAGAATAACTGGACACAAGGTGGGAAATAACTGGACACAAGGTGGAGAATAACTGGACACAAGGTGGAGAATAACTGGACACAAGGTGGGAAATAACTGGACACAAGGTGGGAAATAACTGGACACAAGGTGGGAAATAACTGGACACAAGGTGGGAAATAACTGGACACAAGGTGGAGAATAACTGGACACAAGGTGGAGAATAACTGGACACAAGGTGGGAAATAACTGGACACAAGGTGGAGAATAACTGGACACAAGGTGGAGAATAACTGGACACAAGGTGGAGAATAACTGGACACAAGGTGGGAAATAACTGGACACAAGGTGGAGAATAACTGGACACAAGGTGGGAAATAACTGGACACAAGGTGGGAAATAACTGGACACAAGGTGGGAAATAACTGGACACAAGGTGGGAAATAACTGGACACAAGGTGGAGAATAACTGGACACAAGGTGGGAAATAACTGGACACAAGGTGGAGAATAACTGGACACAAGGTGGGAAATAACTGGACACAAGGTGGGAAATAACTGGACACAAGGTGGAGAATAACTGGACACAAGGTGGGAAATAACTGGACACAAGGTGGAGAATAACTGGACACAAGGTGGGAAATAACTGGACACAAGGTGGAGAATAACTGGACACAAGGTGGAGAATAACTGGACACAAGGTGGGAAATAACTGGACACAAGGTGGAGAATAACTGGACACAAGGTGGGAAATAACTGGACACAAGGTGGGAAATAACTGGACACAAGGTGGGAAATAACTGGACACAAGGTGGAGAATAACTGGACACAAGGTGGGAAATAACTGGACACAAGGTGGGAAATAACTGGACACAAGGTGGGAAATAACTGGACACAAGGTGGGAAATAACTGGACACAAGGTGGGAAATAACTGGACACAAGGTGGAAATAACTGGACACAATGTGGAGAATAACTGGACACAAGGTGGAGAATAACTGGGCACAAGGTGGAGAATAACTGGACACAAGGTGGAGAATAACTGGACACAAGGTGGGAAATAACTGGACACAAGGTGGAGAATAACTGGACACAAGGTGGGAAATAACTGGACACAAGGTGTAGAATAACTGGACACAAGGTGGAGAATAACTGGACACAAGGTGGGAAATAACTGGACACAAGGTGGAAATAACTGGACACAAGGTGGGAATAACTGGACACAAGGTGGAGAATAACTGGACACAAGGTGGGAGAATAACTGGACACAAGGTGGGAAATAACTGGACACAAGGTGGAGAATAACTGGACACAAGGTGGGAAATAACTGGACACAAGGTGGAGAATAACTGGACACAAGGTGGGAAATAACTGGACACAAGGTGGGAAATAACTGGACACAAGGTGGAGAATAACTGGACACAAGGTGGGAAATAACTGGACACAAGGTGGAGAATAACTGGACACAAGGTGGGAAATAACTGGACACAAGGTGGGAAATAACTGGACACAAGGTGGGAAATAACTGGACACAAGGTGGGAAATAACTGGACACAAGGTGGGAAATAACTGGACACAAGGTGGAGAATAACTGGACACAAGGTGGAGAATAACTGGACACAAGGTGGGAAATAACTGGACACAAGGTGGGAAATAACTGGACACAAGGTGGAGAATAACTGGACACAAGGTGGGAAATAACTGGACACAAGGTGGGAATAACTGGACACAAGGTGGGAAATAACTGGACACAAGGTGGAGAATAACTGGACACAAGGTGGGAAATAACTGGACACAAGGTGGAGAATAACTGGACACAAGGTGGGAAATAACTGGACACAAGGTGGGAAATAACTGGACACAAGGTGGAGAATAACTGGACACAAGGTGGGAAATAACTGGACACAAGGTGGAGAATAACTGGACACAAGGTGGGAAATAACTGGACACAAGGTGGGAAATAACTGGACACAAGGTGGAGAATAACTGGACACAAGGTGGAGAATAACTGGACACAAGGTGGAGAATAACTGGACACAAGGTGGGAAATAACTGGACACAAGGTGGGAAATAACTGGACACAAGGTGGAGAATAACTGGACACAAGGTGGGAAATAACTGGACACAAGGTGGAGAATAACTGGACACAAGGTGGAGAATAACTGGACACAAGGTGGGAAATAACTGGACACAAGGTGCGAATAACTGGACAGAAGGTGGGAAATAACTGGACACAAGGTGGGAAATAACTGGACACAAGGTGGAGAATAACTGGACACAAGGTGGGAAATAACTGGACACAAGGTGGGAAATAACTGGACACAAGGTGGGAAATAACTGGACACAAGGTGGAGAATAACTGGACACAAGGTGGGAAATAACTGCGTACAAGGTGGGAAATAACTGGACACAAGGTGGGAAATAACTGGACACAAGGTGGGAAATAACTGGACACAAGGTGGAGAATAACTGGACACAAGGTGGGAAATAACTGGACACAAGGTGGAGAATAACTGGACACAAGGTGGGAAATAACTGGACACAAGGTGGAGAATAACTGGACACAAGGTGGAGAATAACTGGACACAAGGTGGGAAATAACTGGACACAAGGTGGGAAATAACTGGACACAAGGTGGAGAATAACTGGACACAAGGTGGGAAATAACTGGACACAAGGTGGAGAATAACTGGACACAAGGTGGGAAATAACTGGACACAAGGTGGAGAATAACTGGACACAAGGTGGAGAATAACTGGGCACAAGGTGGGAAATAACTGGACACAAGGTGGAAATAACTGGACACAAGGTGGGAAATAACTGGACACAAGGTGGGAAATAACTGGACACAAGGTGGAGAATAACTGGACACAAGGTGGAGAATAACTGGACACAAGGTGGAGAATAACTGGACACAAGGTGGGAAATAACTGGACACAAGGTGGAGAATAACTGGACACAAGGTGGGAATTACTGGACACAAGGTGGGAAATAACTGGACACAAGGTGGAGAATAACTGGACACAAGGTGGGAAATAACTGGACACAAGGTGGGGAATAACTGGACACAAGGTGGGAAATAACTGGACACAAGGTGGTGAATAACTGGACACAAGGTGGGAAATAACTGGACACAAGGTGGGAAATAACTGGACACAAGGTGGAGAATAACTGGACACAAGGTGGGAAATAACTGGACACAAGGTGGAGAATAACTGGACACAAGGTGGGAAATAACTGGACACAAGGTGGGAAATAACTGGACACAAGGTGGAGAATAACTGGACACAAGGTGGGAAATAACTGGACACAAGGTGGAGAATAACTGGACACAAGGTGGGAAATAACTGGACACAAGGTGGAGAATAACTGGACACAAGGTGGGAAATAACTGGACACAAGGTGGGAAATAACTGGACACAAGGTGGAGAATAACTGGTACAAGGTGGGAAATAACTGGACACAAGGTGGAGAATAACTGGACACAAGGTGGAGAATAACTGGACACAAGGTGGGAAATAACTGGACACAAGGTGGAGAATAACTGGACACAAGGTGGGAAATAACTGGACACAAGGTGGGAAATAACTGGACACAAGGTGGGAAATAACTGGACACAAGGTGGGAAATAACTGGACACAAGGTGGGAAATAACTGGACACAAGGTGGGAAATAACTGGACACAAGGTGGAGAATAACTGGACACAAGGTGGGAAATAACTGGGAACAAGGTGGGAAATAACTGGACACAAGGTGGGAAATAACTGGACACAAGGTGGGAAATAACTGGACACAAGGTGGAGAATAACTGGACACAAGGTGGGAAATAACTGGACACAAGGTGGAGAATAACTGGACACAAGGTGGGAAATAACTGGACACAAGGTGGAGAATAACTGGACACAAGGTGGAGAATAACTGGACACAAGGTGGAGAATAACTGGACACAAGGTGGGGAATAACTGGACACAAGGTGGAGAATAACTGGACACAAGGTGGGAAATAACTGGACACAAGGTGGGAAATAACTGGACACAAGGTGGGAAATAACTGGACACAAGGTGGGAAATAACTGGACACAAGGTGGAGAATAACTGGGCACAAGGTGGGAAATAACTGGACACAAGGTGGAGAATAACTGGACACAAGTTGGGAAATAACTGGACACAAGGTGGGGAATAACTGGGCACAAGGTGGGAAATAACTGGGAACAAGGTGGGAAATAACTGGACACAAGGTGGAGAATAACTGGACACAAGGTGGAGAATAACTGGACACAAGGTGGAGAATAACTGGACACAAGGTGGGAAATAACTGGGCACAAGGTGGAGAATAACTGGACACAAGGTGGAGAATAACTGGACACAAGGTGGGAAATAACTGGACACAAGGTGGAGAATAACTGGACACAAGGTGGGAAATAACTGGACACAAGGTGGGAAATAACTGGACACAAGGTGGAGAATAACTGGACACAAGGTGGAGAATAACTGGACACAAGGTGGGAAATAACTGGACACAAGGTGGGAAATAACTGGACACAAGGTGGAGAATAACTGGACACAAGGTGGGAAATAACTGGACACAAGGTGGGAATAACTGCACAAAAGGTGGGAAATAACTGGACACAAGGTGGAGAATAACTGGACACAAGGTGGGAAATAACTGGACACAAGGTGGAGAATAACTGGACACAAGGTGGGAAATAACTGGACACAAGGTGGAGAATAACTGGACACAAGGTGGGAAATAACTGGACACAAGGTGGAGAATAACTGGACACAAGGTGGGAAATAACTGGACACAAGGTGGAGAATAACTGGACACAAGGTGGGAAATAACTGGACACAAGGTGGGAAATAACTGGACACAAGGTGGGAAATAACTGGACACAAGGTGGGAAATAACTGGACACAAGGTGGAGAATTACTGGACACAAGGTGGGAAATAACTGGACACAAGGTGGAGAATAACTGGACACAAGGTGGGAAATAACTGGACACAAGGTGGAGAATAACTGGACACAAGGTGGAGAATAACTGGACACAAGGTGGGAAATAACTGGACACAAGGTGGAGAATAACTGGACACAAGGTGGGAAATAACTGGACACAAGGTGGAGAATAACTGGACACAAGGTGGAGAATAACTGGACACAAGGTGGAGAATAACTGGACACAAGGTGGGAAATAACTGGACACAAGGTGGAGAATAACTGGACACAAGGTGGGAAATAACTGGACACAAGGTGGGAAATAACTGGACACAAGGTGGAGAATAACTGGACACAAGGTGGGAAATAACTGGACACAAGGTGGAGAATAACTGGACACAAGGTGGGAAATAACTGGACACAAGGTGGAGAATAACTGGACACAAGGTGGGAAATAACTGGACACAAGGTGGAGAATAACTGGACACAAGGTGGGAAATAACTGGACACAAGGTGGAGAATAACTGGACACAAGGTGGGAAATAACTGGGATCAAGGTAGAGAATAACTGGACATAAGGTGGGAAATTACTGGACACAAGGTGGGGAATAACTGGACACAAGGTGGAGAATAACTGGGAACAAGGTGGGAAATAACTGGACACAAGGTGGAGAATACCTGGACACAAGGTGGGAAATAACTGGACACAAGGTGGAAATAACTGGACACAAGGTGGAGAATAACTGGACACAAGGTGGAGAATAACTGGACACAAGGTGGAGAATAACTGGACACAAGGTGGGAAATAACTGGACACAAGGTGGGAAATAACTGGACACAAGGTGGAGAATAACTGGGCACAAGGTGGGAAATAACTGGACACAAGGTGGAGAATAACTGGACACAAGGTGGAGAATAACTGGACACAAGGTGGGAAATAACTGGACACAAGGTGGAGAATAACTGGACACAAGGTGGGAAATAACTGGACACAAGGTGGGAAATAACTGGACACAAGGTGGAGAATAACTGGACACAAGGTGGGAAATAACTGGACACAAGGTGGGAAATAACTGGACACAAGGTGGAGAATAACTGGACACAAGGTGGGAAATAACTGGACACAAGGTGGAGAATAACTGGACACAAGGTGGAGAATAACTGGACACAAGGTGGAGAATAACTAGACACAAGGTGGGAAATAACTGGACACAAGGTGGAGAATAACTGGACACAAGGTGGGAAATAACTGGACACAAGGTGGGAAATAACTGGACACAAGGTGGAGAAAAACTGGACACAAGGTGGAGAATAACTGGACACAAGGTGGAGAATAACTGGACACACGGTGGGAAATAACTGGACACAAGGTGGAGAATAACTGGACACAAGGTGGGAAATAACTGGACACAAGGTGGAGAATAACTGGACACAAGGTGGGAAATAACTGGACACAAGGTGGAGAATAACTGGACACAAGGTGGGAAATAACTGGGCACAAGGTGGAGAATAACTGGACATAAGGTGGGAAATAACTGGACACAAGGTGGGAAATAACAGGACACAAGGTGGAGAATAACTGGAACAAGTTGGGAAATAACTGGACACAAGGTGGAGAATAACTGGACACAAGGTGGGAAATAACTGGACACAAGGTGGGAAATAACGACACAAGGTGGAGAATAAATGGACACAAGGTGGAGAATAACGGGACACAAGGTGGAGAATAACTGGACACAAGGTGGGAAATAATTGGACACAAGGTGGAGAATAACTGGACATAAGGTGGGAAATAACTGGACACAAGGTGGGAAATAACTGGACACAAGGTGGAGAATAACTGGGAACTAGTTGGGAAATAACTGGACACAAGGTGGAGAATAACTGGACACAAGGTGGGAAATAACTGGACACAAGGTGGGAAATAACTGGACACAAGGTGGAGAATAACTGGACACAAGGTGGAGAATAACTGGACACAAGGTGGAGAATAACTGGACACAAGGTGGGAAATAACTGGACACAAGGTGGGAAATAACTGGACACAAGGTGGAGAATAACTGGGCACAAGGTGGGAAATAACTGGACACAAGGTGGAGAATAACTGGACACAAGGTGGAGAATAACTGGACACAAGGTGGGAAATAACTGGACACAAGGTGGAGAATAACTGGACAGAAGGTGGGAAATAACTGGACACAAGGTGGGAAATAACTGGACACAAGGTGGAGAATAACTGGACACAAGGTGGGAAATAACTGGACACATGGTGGGAAATAACTGGACACAAGGTGGGAAATAACTGGACACAAGGTGGAGAATAACTGGACACAAGGTGGGAAATAACTGCGTACAAGGTGGGAAATAACTGGACACAAGGTGGGAAATAACTGGACACAAGGTGGGAAATAACTGGACACAAGGTGGAGAATAACTGGACACAAGGTGGGAAATAACTGGACACAAGGTGGAGAATAACTGGACACAAGGTGGGAAATAACTGGACACAAGGTGGAGAATAACTGGACACAAGGTGGAGAATAACTGGACACAAGGTGGAGAATAACTGGACACAAGGTGGGAAATAACTGGACACAAGGTGGAGAATAACTGGACACAAGGTGGAAATAACTGGACGCAAGGTGGGAAATAACTGGACACAAGGTGGGAAATAACTGGACACAAGGTGGGAAATAACTGGACACAAGGTGGAGAATAACTGGGCACAAGGTGGGAAATAACTGGACACAAGGTGGAGAATAACTGGACACAAGGTGGGAAATAACTGGACACAAGGTGGGAAATAACTGGACACAAGGTGGGAAATAACTGGACACAAGGTGGAGAATAACTGCACACAAGGTGGAGAATAACTGGACAAAAGGTGGGAAATAACTGGGCACAAGGTCGAGAATAACTGGACACAAGGTGGAGAATAACTGGACACAAGGTGGGAAATAACTGGACACAAGGTGGAGAATAACTGGACACAAGGTGGGAAATAACTGGACACATGGTGGGAAATAACTGGACACAAGGTGGGAAATAACTGGACACAAGGTGGAGAATATGTGGGCACAAGGTGGGAAATAACTGGACACAAGGTGGGAAATAACTGGACACAAGGTGGAGAATAACTGGGCACAAGGTGGGAAATAACTGGACACAAGGTGGGAAATAACTGGACACAAGGTGGGAAATGACTGGACACAAGGTGGGAAATAACTGGACACAAGGTGGAGAATAACTGGACACAAGGTGGGAAATAACTGGACACAAGGTGGAGAATAACTGGACACAAGGTGGGAAATAACTGGGCACAAGGTAGAGAATAACTGGACATAAGGTGGGAAATTACTGGACACAAGGTGGGAAATAACTGGACACAAGGTGGAGAATAACTGGGAACAAGGTGGGAAACAACTGGACACAAGGTGGAGAATAACTGGACACAAGGTGGAGAATAACTGGACACAAGGTGGGAAATAACTGGACACAAGGTGGAGAATAACTGGACAGAAGGTGGGAAATAACTGGACACAAGGTGGGAAATAACTGGACACAAGGTGGAGAATAACTGGACACAAGGTGGGAAATAACTGGACACAAGGTGGGAAATAACTGGACACAAGGTGGGAAATAACTGGACACAAGGTGGAGAATAACTGGACACAAGGTGGGAAATAACTGGGTACAAGGTGGGAAATAACTGGACACAAGGTGGGAAATAACTGGACACAAGGTGGGAAATAACTGGACACAAGGTGGAGAATAACTGGACACAAGGTGGGAAATAACTGGACACAAGGTGGAGAATAACTGGACACAAGGTGGGAAATAACTGGACACAAGGTGGAGAAAAACTGGACACAAGGTGGAGAATAACTGGACACAAGGTGGAGAATAACTGGACACAAGGTGGGAAATAACTGGACACAAGGTGGAGAATAACTGGACACAAGGTGGGAAATAACTGGACGCAAGGTGGGAAATAACTGGACACAAGGTGGGAAATAACTGGACACAAGGTGGGAAATAACTGGACACAAGGTGGAGAATAACTGGGCACAAGGTGGGAAATAACTGGACACAAGGTGGAGAATAACTGGACACAAGTTGGGAAATAACTGGACACAAGGTGGGGAATAACTGGGCACAAGGTGGTAAATAACTGGGCACAAGGTGGGAAATAACTGGACACAAGGTGGAGAATAACTGGACACAAGGTGGAGAATAACTGCACACAAGGTGGAGAATAACTGGACAAAAGGTGGGAAATAACTGGGCACAAGGTCGAGAATAACTGGACACAAGGTGGAGAATAACTGGACACAAGGTGGGAAATAACTGGACACAAGGTGGAGAATAACTGGACACAAGGTGGGAAATAACTGGACACATGGTGGGAAATAACTGGACACAAGGTGGGAAATAACTGGACACAAGGTGGAGAATAAGTGGGCACAAGGTGGGAAATAACTGGACACAAGGTGGGAAATAACTGGACACAAGGTGGAGAATAACTGGACACAAGGTGGGAAATAACTGGACACAAGGTGGGAAATAACTGGACACAAGGTGGGAAATAACTGGGCACAAGGTGAGAAATAACTGGACACAAGGTGGGAAATAACTGGCCACAAGGTGAGAAATAACTGGACACAAGGTGGGAAATAACTGGACACAAGGTGGAGAATAACTGGACACAAGGTGGGAAATAACTGGACAGAAGCTGGAGAATAACTGGACACAAGGTGGGAAATAACTGGACACAAGGTGGAGAATAAATGGGCACAAGGTGGGAAATAACTGGACACAAGGTGGGAAATAACTGGACACAAGGTGGGAAATGACTGGACACAAGGTGGGAAATAACTGGACACAAGGTGGAGAATAACTGGACACAAGGTGGGAAATAACTGGACACAAGGTGGAGAATAACTGGACACAAGGTGGGAAATAACTGGACACAAGGTGGAGAATAACTGGACACAAGGTGGAGAATAACTGGACACAAGGTGGGAAATAACTGGACACAAGGTGGAGAAAAACTGGACACAAGGTGGGAAATAACTGGACACAAGGTGGAGAATAACTGGACACATGGTGGAGAATAACTGGACACAAGGTGGAGAATAACTGGACACAAGGTGGGAAATAACTGGACACAAGGTGGAGAATAACTGGACACAAGGTGGGAAATAAATGGACACAAGGTGGGAAATAACTGGACACAAGGTGGAGAATAACTGGACGCAAGGTGGATAATAACTGGACACAAGGTGGAGAATAACTGGACACACGGTGGGAAATAACTGGACACAAGGTGGAGAATAACTGGACACAAGGTGGGAAATAACTGGACACAAGGTGGAGAATAACTGGACACAAGGTGGGAAATAACTGGACACAAGGTGGAGAATAACTGGACACAAGGTGGGAAATAACTGGATACAAGGTAGAGAATAACTGGACATAAGGTGGGAAATTACTGGACACAAGGTGGGGAATAACTGGACACAAGGTGGAGAATAACTGGGAACAAGGTGGGAAATAACTGGACACAAGGTGGAGAATAACTGGACACAAGGTGGGAAATAACTGGACACAAGGTGGGAAATAACTGGACACAAGGTGGAGAATAACTGGACACAAGGTGGAGAATAACTGGACACAAGGTGGAGAATAACTGGACACAAGGTGGGAAATAACTGGACACAAGGTGGGAAATAACTGGACACAAGGTGGAGAATAACTGGGCACAAGGTGGGAAATAACTGGACACAAGGTGGAGAATAACTGGACACAAGGTGGAGAATAACTGGACACAAGGTGGGAAATAACTGGACACAAGGTGGAGAATAACTGGACACAAGGTGGAAATAACTGGACACAAGGTGGGAAATAACTGGACACAAGGTGGAGAATAACTGGACACAAGGTGGGAAATAACTGGACACAAGGTGGGAAATAACTGGACACAAGGTGGAGAATAACTGGACACAAGGTGGGAAATAACTGGACACAAGGTGGAGAATAACTGGACACAAGGTGGAGAATAACTGGACACAAGGTGGAGAATAACTAGACACAAGGTGGGAAATAACTGGACACAAGGTGGAGAATAACTGGACACAAGGTGGGAAATAACTGGACACAAGGTGGGAAATAACTGGACACAAGGTGGAGAAAAACTGGACACAAGGTGGAGAATAACTGGACACAAGGTGGAGAATAACTGGACACAAGGTGGGAAATAACTGGACACAAGGTGGAGAATAACTGGACACAAGGTGGGAAATAACTGGACACAAGGTGGAGAATAACTGGACACAAGGTGGGAAATAACTGGACACAAGGTGGAGAATAACTGGACACAAGGTGGGAAATAACTGGACACAAGGTGGAGAATAACTGGACACAAGGTGGGAAATAACTGGACACAAGGTGGGAAATAACAGGACACAAGGTGGAGAATAACTGGACACAAGGTGGGAAATAACTGGACACAAGGTGGAGAATAACTGGACACAAGGTGGGAAATAACTGGACACAAGGTGGGAAATAACGACACAAGGTGGAGAATAAATGGACACAAGGTGGAGAATAACGGGACACAAGGTGGAGAATAACTGGACACAAGGTGGGAAATAATTGGACACAAGGTGGGAAATAACTGGACACAAGGTGGAGAATAACTGGGCACAAGGTGGGAAATAACTGGACACAAGGTGGAGAATAACTGGACACAAGGTGGAGAATAACTGGACACAAGGTGGGAAATAACTGGACACAAGGTGGAGAATAACTGGACAGAAGGTGGGAAATAACTTGACACAAGGTGGGAAATAACTGGACACAAGGGGGAGAATAACTGGACACAAGGTGGGAAATAACTGGACACAAGGTGGTAAATAACTGGACACAAGGTGGAGAATAACTGGACACAAGGTGGAGAATAACTGGACACAAGGTGGAGAATAACTGGACACAAGGTGGGCAATAACTGGACACAAGGTGGGAAATAACTGGACACAAGGTGGGAAATAACTGGACACAAGGTGGAAATAACTGGACACAAGGTGGAAATAACTGGACACAAGGTGGGAAATAACTGGACACAAGGTGGAGAATAACTGGGCACAAGGTGGGAAATAACTGGACACAAGGTGGAGAATAACTGGACACAAGGTGGGAAATAACTGGACACAAGGTGGGGAATAACTGGGAACAAGGTGGGAAATAACTGGGCACAAGGTGGGAAATAACTGGACACAAGGTGGAGAATAACTGGACACAAGGTGGAGAAAAACTGGACACAAGGTGGAGAATAACTGGACACAAGGTGGGGAATAACTGGACACACGGTGGGAAATAACTGGACACAAGGTGGAGAATAACTGGACACAAGGTGGGAAATAACTGGACACAAGGTGGAGAATAACTGGACACAAGGTGGGAAATAACTGGACACAAGGTGGAGAATAACTGGACACAAGGTGGGAAATAACTGGACACAAGGTGGAGAATAACTGGACACAAGGTGGGAAATAACTGGACACAAGGTGGGAAATAACTGGACACAAGGTGGAGAATAACTGGGACACAAGGTGGGAAATAACTGGACACAAGGTGGAGAATAACTGGACACAAGGTGGGAAATAACTGGACACAAGGTGGAGAATAACTGGACACAAGGTGGAGAATAACTGGACACAAGGTGGAGAATAACTGGACACAAGGTGGAGAATAACTGGACACAAGGTGGGAAATAACTGGACACAAGGTGGGAAATAACTGGACACAAGGTGGAGAATAACTGGACACAAGGTGGGAAATAACTGGACACAAGGTGGAGAATAACTGGACACAAGGTGGAGAATAACTGGACACAAGGTGGGAAATAACTGGACACAAGGTGGAGAATAACTGGACACAAGGTGGGAAATAACTGGACACAAGGTGGGAAATAACTGGACACAAGGTGGAGAATAACTGGACACAAGGTGGGAAATAACTGGACACAAGGTGGGAAATAACTGGACACAAGGTGGGAAATAACTGGACACAAGGTGGAGAATAACTGGACACAAGGTGGGAAATAACTGGACACAAGGTGGGAAATAACTGGACACAAGGTGGGAAATAACTGGACACAAGGTGGGAAATAACTGGACACAAGGTGGAGAATAACTGGACACAAGGTGGGAAATAACTGGACACAAGGTGGAGAATAACTGGACACAAGGTGGGAAATAACTGGACACAAGGTGGAGAATAACTGGACACAAGGTGGAGAATAACTGGACACAAGGTGGAGAATAACTGGACACAAGGTGGGAAATAACTGGACACAAGGTGGAGAATAACTGGACACAAGGTGGAAATAACTGGACACAAGGTGGGAAATAACTGGACACAAGGTGGGAAATAACTGGACACAAGGTGGGAAATAACTGGACACAAGGTGGAGAATAACTGGACACAAGGTGGGAAATAACTGGACACAAGGTGGAGAATAACTGGACACAAGGTGGGAAATAACTGGGCACAAGGTGGGAAATAACTGGACACAAGGTGGAGAATAACTGGACACAAGGTGGAGAATAACTGCACACAAGGTGGAGAATAACTGGACAAAAGGTGGGAAATAACTGGGCACAAGGTCGAGAATAACTGGACACAAGGTGGAGAATAACTGGACACAAGGTGGGAAATAACTGGACACAAGGTGGAGAATAACTGGACACAAGGTGGGAAATAACTGGACACATGGTGGGAAATAACTGGACACAAGGTGGGAAATAACTGGACACAAGGTGGAGAATAAGTGGGCACAAGGTGGGAAATAACTGGACACAAGGTGGGAAATAACTGGACACAAGGTGGAGAATAACTGGACACAAGGTGGGAAATACTGGACACAAGGTGGGAAATAACTGGACACAAGGTGGGAAATGACTGGACACAAGGTGGGAAATAACTGGACACAAGGTGGAGAATAACTGGACACAAGGTGGGAAATAACTGGACACAAGGTGGAGAATAACTGGACACAAGGTGGGAAATAACTGGGACACAAGGTGAGAATAACTGGACACAAGGTGGGAAATAACTGGACACAAGGTGGGAAATAACTGGACACAAGGTGGAGAATAACTGGACACAAGGTGGGAAATAACTGGACACAAGGTGGAGAATAACTGGACACAAGGTGGAGAATAACTGGACACAAGGTGGGAAATAACTGGACACAAGGTGGAGAATAACTGGACAGAAGGTGGGAAATAACTGGACACAAGGTGGGAAATAACTGGACACAAGGTGGAGAATAACTGGACACAAGGTGGGAAATAACTGGACACAAGGTGGTAAATAACTGGACACAAGGTGGGAAATAACTGGACACAAGGTGGAGAATAACTGGACACAAGGTGGGAAATAACTGGACACAAGGTGGGAAATAACTGGACACAAGGTGGGAAATAACTGGACACAAGGTGGGAAATAACTGGACACAAGGTGGAGAATAACTGGACACAAGGTGGGAAATAACTGGACACAAGGTGGAGAATAACTGGACACAAGGTGGGAAATAACTGGACACAAGGTGGAGAATAACTGGACACAAGGTGGAGAATAACTGGACACAAGGTGGAGAATAACTGGACACAAGGTGGGAAATAACTGGACACAAGGTGGAGAATAACTGGACACAAGGTGGGAAATAACTGGACACAAGGTGGGAAATAACTGGACACAAGGTGGGAAATAACTGGACACAAGGTGGGAAATAACTGGACACAAGGTGGAGAATAACTGGACACAAGGTGGGAAATAACTGGACACAAGGTGGAGAATAACTGGACACAAGGTGGGAAATAACTGGACACAAGGTGGGGAATAACTGGGCACAAGGTGGGAAATAACTGGGCACAAGGTGGGAAATAACTGGACACAAGGTGGAGAATAACTGGACACAAGGTGGAGAATAACTGGACACAAGGTGGAGAATAACTGGACACAAGGTGGGAAATAACTGGGCACAAGGTCGAGAATAACTGGACACAAGGTGGAGAATAACTGGACACAAGGTGGGAAATAACTGGACACAAGGTGGAGAATAACTGGACACAAGGTGGGAAATAACTGGACACAAGGTGGGAAATAACTGGACACAAGGTGGGAAATAACTGGACACAAGGTGGAGAATAACTGGGCACAAGGTGGGAAATAACTGGACACAAGGTGGGAAATAACTGGACACAAGGTGGAGAATAACTGGACACAAGGTGGGAAATAACTGGACACAAGGTGGGAAATAACTGGACACAAGGTGGGAAATAACTGGGCACAAGGTGAGAAATAACTGGACACAAGGTGGGAAATAACTGGCCACAAGGTGAGAAATAACTGGACACAAGGTGGGAAATAACTGGACACAAGGTGGAGAATAACTGGACACAAGGTGGGAAATAACTGGACAGAAGCTGGAGAATAACTGGACACAAGGTGGGAAATAACTGGACACAAGGTGGAGAATAACTGGGCACAAGGTGGGAAATAACTGGACACAAGGTGGGAAATAACTGGACACAAGGTGGGAAATGACTGGACACAAGGTGGGAAATAACTGGACACAAGGTGGAGAATAACTGGACACAAGGTGGGAAATAACTGGACACAAGGTGGAGAATAACTGGACACAAGGTGGGAAATAACTGGACACAAGGTGGAGAATAAATGGACACAAGGTGGAGAATAACTGGACACAAGGTGGGAAATAACTGGACACAAGGTGGAGAAAAACTGGACACAAGGTGGGAAATAACTGGACACAAGGTGGAGAATAACTGGACACATGGTGGAGAATAACTGGACACAAGGTGGAGAATAACTGGACACAAGGTGGGAAATAACTGGACACAAGGTGGAGAATAACTGGACACAAGGTGGGAAATAACTGGACACAAGGTGGGAAATAACTGGACACAAGGTGGAGAATAACTGGACGCAAGGTGGAAATAACTGGACACAAGGTGGAGAATAACTGGACACAAGGTGGGAAATAACTGGACACAAGGTGGAGAATAACTGGACACAAGGTGGGAAATAACTGGACACAAGGTGGAGAATAACTGGACACAAGGTGGGAAATAACTGGACACAAGGTGGAGAATAACTGGACACAAGGTGGGAAATAACTGGACACAAGGTAGAGAATAACTGGACACAAGGTGGGAAATAACTGGACACAAGGTGGGGATAACTGGACACAAGGTGGAGAATAACTGGGAACAAGGTGGGAAATAACTGGACACAAGGTGGAGAATACCTGGACACAAGGTGGGAAATAACTGGACACAAGGTGGGAAATAACTGGACACAAGGTGGAGAATAACTGGACACAAGGTGGAGAATAACTGGACACAAGGTGGAGAATAACTGGACACAAGGTGGGAAATAACTGGACACAAGGTGGGGAATAACTGGACACAAGGTGGAGAATAACTGGACACAAGGTGGGAAATAACTGGACACAAGGTGGAGAATAACTGGACACAAGGTGGAGAATAACTGGACACAAGGTGGGAAATAACTGGACACAAGGTGGAGAATAACTGGACACAAGGTGGGAAATAACTGGACACAAGGTGGGAAATAACTGGACACAAGGTGGAGAATAACTGGACACAAGGTGGGAAATAACTGGACACAAGGTGGAGAATAACTGGACACAAGGTGGAGAATAACTGGACACAAGGTGGGAAATAACTGGACACAAGGTGGAGAATAACTGGACACAAGGTGGAGAATAACTGGACACAAGGTGGAGAATAACTAGACACAAGGTGGGAAATAACTGGACACAAGGTGGAGAATAACTGGACACAAGGTGGGAAATAACTGGACACAAGGTGGGAAATAACTGGACACAAGGTGGGAAAAAACTGGACACAAGGTGGAGAATAACTGGACACAAGGTGGAGAATAACTGGACACACGGTGGGAAATAACTGGACACAAGGTGGAGAATAACTGGACACAAGGTGGGAAATAACTGGACACAAGGTGGAGAATAACTGGACACAAGGTGGGAAATAACTGGACACAAGGTGGAGAATAACTGGACACAAGGTGGGAAATAACTGGGCACAAGGTGGAGAATAACTGGACATAAGGTGGGAAATAACTGGACACAAGGTGGGAAATAACTGGACACAAGGTGGAGAATAACTGGACACAAGGTGGGAAATAACTGGACACAAGGTGGAGAATAACTGGACACAAGGTGGGAAATAACTGGACACAAGGTGGGAAATAACTGACACAAGGTGGAGAATAACTGGACACAAGGTGGAGAATAACTGGACACAAGGTGGAGAATAACTGGACACAAGGTGGGAAATAACTGGACACAAGGTGGGAAATAACTGGACACAAGGTGGAGAATAACTGGACACAAGGTGGGAAATAACTGGACACAAGGTGGAGAATAACTGGACACAAGGTGGAGAATAACTGGACACAAGGTGGGAAATAACTGGACACAAGGTGGAGAATAACTGGACAGAAGGTGGGAAATAACTGGACACAAGGTGGGAAATAACTGGACACAAGGTGGAGAATAACTGGACACAAGGTGGGAAATAACTGGACACAAGGTGGGAAATAACTGGACACAAGGTGGAGAATAACTGGACACAAGGTGGAGAATAACTGGACACAAGGTGGAGAATAACTGGACACAAGGTGGGAAATAACTGGACACAAGGTGGAGAATAACTGGACACAAGGTGGGAAATAACTGGACGCAAGGTGGGAAATAACTGGACACAAGGTGGGAAATAACTGGACACAAGGTGGGAAATAACTGGACACAAGGTGGAGAATAACTGGACACAAGGTGGGAAATAACTGGACACAAGGTGGAGAATAACTGGACACAAGGTGGGAAATAACTGGACACAAGGTGGGGAATAACTGGACACAAGGTGGGAAATAACTGGACACAAGGTGGGAAATAACTGGACACAAGGTGGAGAATAACTGGACACAAGGTGGAGAATAACTGGACACAAGGTGGAGAATAACTGGACACAAGGTGGGAAATAACTGGACACAAGGTGGAGAATAACTGGACACAAGGTGGAGAATAACTGGACACAAGGTGGGAAATAACTGGACACAAGGTGGAGAATAACTGGACACAAGGTGGGAAATAACTGGACACAAGGTGGAGAAAAACTGGACACAAGGTGGGAAATAACTGGACACAAGGTGGAGAATAACTGGACACAAGGTGGGAAATAACTGGACACAAGGTGGGAAATAACTGGACACAAGGTGGGAAATAACTGGACACAAGGTGGGAAATAACTGGACACAAGGTGGAGAATAACTGGACACAAGGTGGGAAATAACTGGACACAAGGTGGGAAATAACTGGACACAAGGTGGGAAATAACTGGACACAAGGTGGGAAATAACTGGACACAAGGTGGGAAATAACTGGACACAAGGTGGGAAATAACTGGACACAAGGTGGAGAATAACTGGACACAAGGTGGGAAATAACTGGACACAAGGTGGAGAATAACTGGACACAAGGTGGGAAATAACTGGACACAAGGTGGGAAATAACTGGACACAAGGTGGGAAATAACTGGACACAAGGTGGAGAATAACTGGACACAAGGTGGGAAATAACTGGACACAAGGTGGGAAATAACTGGACACAAGGTGGAGAATAACTGGACACAAGGTGGGAAATAACTGGACACAAGGTGGAGAATAACTGGACACAAGGTGGAGAATAACTGGACACAAGGTGGGAAATAACTGGACACAAGGTGGAGAATAACTGGACACAAGGTGGGAAATAACTGGACACAAGGTGGAGAATAACTGGACACAAGGTGGAGAATAACTGGACACAAGGTGGAGAATAACTGGACACAAGGTGGGAAATAACTGGACACAAGGTGGAGAATAACTGGACACAAGGTGGGAAATAACTGGACACAAGGTGGGAAATAACTGGACACAAGGTGGAGAATAACTGGACACAAGGTGGGAAATAACTGGACACAAGGTGGGAATTAACTGGACACAAGGTGGGAAATAACTGGACACAAGGTGGAGAATAACTGGACACAAGGTGGGAAATAACTGGACACAAGGTGGAGAATAACTGGACACAAGGTGGGAAATAACTGGACACAAGGTGGAGAATAACTGGACACAAGGTGGGAAATAACTGGACACAAGGTGGAGAATAACTGGACACAAGGTGGGAAATAACTGGACACAAGGTGGGAAATAACTGGACACAAGGTGGAGAATAACTGGACACAAGGTGGGAAATAACTGGACACAAGGTGGAGAATAACTGGACACAAGGTGGGAAATAACTGGACACAAGGTGGGAAATAACTGGACACAAGGTGGGAAATAACTGGACACAAGGTGGGAAATAACTGGACACAAGGTGGAGAATAACTGGACACAAGGTGGAAATAACTGGACACAAGGTGGGAAATAACTGGACACAAGGTGGAGAATAACTGGACACAAGGTGGGAAATAACTGGACACAAGGTGGAGAATAACTGGACACAAGGTGGGAAATAACTGGACACAAGGTGGGAAATAACTGGACACAAGGTGGGAAATAACTGGACACAAGGTGGAGAATAACTGGACACAAGGTGGGAATAACTGGACACAAGGTGGGAAATAACTGGACACAAGGTGGAGAATAACTGGACACAAGGTGGAAATAACTGGACACAAGGTGGGAAATAACTGGACACAAGGTGGAGAATAACTGGTACAAGGTGGGAAATAACTGGACACAAGGTGGAGAATAACGACACAAGGTGGGAAATAACTGGACACAAGGTGGAGAATAACTGGACACAAGGTGGGAAATAACTGGACACAAGGTGGGGAATAACTGGACACAAGGTGGGAATACTGGACACAAGGTGGGAAATAACTGGACACAAGGTGGAGAATAACTGGACACAAGGTGGAGAATAACTGGACACAAGGTGGAGAATAACTGGACACAAGGTGGGAAATAACTGGACACAAGGTGGAGAATAACTGGACACAAGGTGGGAAATAACTGGACACAAGGTGGAGAATAACTGGACACAAGGTGGAGAATAACTGGACACAAGGTGGGAAATAACTGGACACAAGGTGGGAAATAACTGGACACAAGGTGGGAAATAACTGGACACAAGGTGGGAAATAACTGGACACAAGGTGGAGAATAACTGGACACAAGGTGGGAAATAACTGGACACAAGGTGGGAAATAACTGGACACAAGGTGGAGAATAACTGGACACAAGGTGGAGAATAACTGGACACAAGGTGGAGAATAACTGGACACAAGGTGGGAAATAACTGGACACAAGGTGGAAATAACTGGACACAAGGTGGAGAATAACTGGACACAAGGTGGAGAATAACTGGACACAAGGTGGGAAATAACTGGACACAAGGTGGGAAATAACTGGACACAAGGTGGAGAATAACTGGACACAAGGTGGAGAATAACTGGACACAAGGTGGAGAATAACTGGACACAAGGTGGGAAATAACTGGACACAAGGTGGGAAATAACTGGACACAAGGTGGGAAATAACTGGACACAAGGTGGAGAATAACTGGACACAAGGTGGGAAATAACTGGACACAAGGTGGAGAATAACTGGACACAAGGTGGGAAATAACTGGACACAAGGTGGAGAATAACTGGACACAAGGTGGGAAATAACTGGACACAAGGTGGGAAATAACTGGACACAAGGTGGAGAATAACTGGACACAAGGTGGGAAATAACTGGACACAAGGTGGAGAATAACTGGACACAAGGTGGGAAATAACTGGACACAAGGTGGGAAATAACTGGACACAAGGTGGAGAATAACTGGACACAAGGTGGAGAATAACTGGACACAAGGTGGAGAATAACTGGACACAAGGTGGGAAATAACTGGACACAAGGTGGGAAATAACTGGACACAAGGTGGAGAATAACTGGACACAAGGTGGGAAATAACTGGACACAAGGTGGAGAATAACTGGACACAAGGTGGAGAATAACTGGACACAAGGTGGGAAATAACTGGACACAAGGTGGGAAATAACTGGACACAAGGTGGAGAATAACTGGACACAAGGTGGGAAATAACTGGACACAAGGTGGAGAATAACTGGACACAAGGTGGGAAATAACTGGACACAAGGTGGGAAATAACTGGACACAAGGTGGAGAATAACTGGACACAAGGTGGGAAATAACTGGACACAAGGTGGGAAATAACTGGACACAAGGTGGGAAATAACTGGACACAAGGTGGAGAATAACTGGACACAAGGTGGGAAATAACTGGACACAAGGTGGGAAATAACTGGACACAAGGTGGGAAATAACTGGACACAAGGTGGGAAATAACTGGACACAAGGTGGAGAATAACTGGACACAAGGTGGGAAATAACTGGACACAAGGTGGAGAATAACTGGACACAAGGTGGAGAATAACTGGACACAAGGTGGAGAATAACTGGACACAAGGTGGGAATAACTGGACACAAGGTGGAGAATAACTGGACACAAGGTGGAGAATAACTGGACACAAGGTGGAGAATAACTGGACACAAGGTGGGAAATAACTGGACACAAGGTGGAGAATAACTGGACACAAGGTGGGAAATAACTGGACACAAGGTGGAGAATAACTGGACACAAGGTGGGAAATAACTGGACACAAGGTGGAGAATAACTGGACACAAGGTGGAGAATAACTGGACACAAGGTGGGAATAACTGGACACAAGGTGGAAATAACTGGACACAAGGTGGGAAATAACTGGACACAAGGTGGAGAATAACTGGACACAAGGTGGAGAATAACTGGACACAAGGTGGAGAATAACTGGACACAAGGTGGGAAATAACTGGACACAAGGTGGAAATAACTGGACACAAGGTGGAGAATAACTGGACACAAGGTGGGAAATAACTGGACACAAGGTGGAGAATAACTGGACACAAGGTGGGAAATAACTGGACACAAGGTGGGAAATAACTGGACACAAGGTGGGAAATAACTGGACACAAGGTGGAGAATAACTGGACACAAGGTGGGAAATAACTGGACACAAGGTGGGAAATAACTGGACACAAGGTGGGAAATAACTGGACACAAGGTGGGAAATAACTGGACACAAGGTGGAAAATAACTGGACACAAGGTGGGAAATAACTGGACACAAGGTGGAAATAACTGGACACAAGGTGGAGAATAACTGGACACAAGGTGGGAAATAACTGGACACAAGGTGGAGAATAACTGGACACAAGGTGGGAAATAACTGGACACAAGGTGGAGAATAACTGGACACAAGGTGGGAAATAACTGGACACAAGGTGGAGAATAACTGGACACAAGGTGGGAAATAACTGGACACAAGGTGGGAAATAACTGGACACAAGGTGGGAAATAACTGGACACAAGGTGGAGAATAACTGGACACAAGGTGGGAAATAACTGGACACAAGGTGGGAAATAACTGGACACAAGGTGGAGAATAACTGGACACAAGGTGGGAAATAACTGGACACAAGGTGGAGAATAACTGGACACAAGGTGGAGAATAACTGGACACAAGGTGGGAAATAACTGGACACAAGGTGGAGAATAACTGGACACAAGGTGGGAAATAACTGGACACAAGGTGGAGAATAACTGGACACAAGGTGGGAAATAACTGGACACAAGGTGGAGAATAACTGGACACAAGGTGGGAAATAACTGGACACAAGGTGGAGAATAACTGGACACAAGGTGGGAAATAACTGGACACAAGGTGGAGAATAACTGGACACAAGGTGGGAAATAACTGGACACAAGGTGGAGAATAACTGGACACAAGGTGGGAAATAACTGGACACAAGGTGGGAAATAACTGGACACAAGGTGGAGAATAACTGGACACAAGCTGGGAAATAACTGGACACAAGGTGGAGAATAACTGGACACAAGGTGGGAAATAACTGGACACAAGGTGGGAAATAACTGGACACAAGGTGGAGAATAACTGGACACAAGGTGGGAAATAACTGGACACAAGGTGGAGAATAACTGGACACAAGGTGGGAAATAACTGGACACAAGGTGGGAAATAACTGGACACAAGGTGGAGAATAACTGGACACAAGGTGGGAAATAACTGGACACAAGGTGGAGAATAACTGGACACAAGGTGGGAAATAACTGGACACAAGGTGGAGAATAACTGGACACAAGGTGGGAAATAACTGGACACAAGGTGGGAAATAACTGGACACAAGGTGGGAAATAACTGGACACAAGGTGGAGAATAACTGGACACAAGGTGGGAAATAACTGGACACAAGGTGGGAAATAACTGGACACAAGGTGGGAAATAACTGGACACAAGGTGGGAAATAACTGGACACAAGGTGGAGAATAACTGGACACAAGGTGGGAAATAACTGGACACAAGGTGGAGAATAACTGGACACAAGGTGGGAAATAACTGGACACAAGGTGGAGAATAACTGGACACAAGGTGGAGAATAACTGGACACAAGGTGGGAAATAACTGGACACAAGGTGGAGAATAACTGGACACAAGGTGGAGAATAACTGGACACAAGGTGGGAAATAACTGGACACAAGGTGGGAAATAACTGGACACAAGGTGGGAAATAACTGGACACAAGGTGGGAAATAACTGGACACAAGGTGGAGAATAACTGGACACAAGGTGGAGAATAACTGGACACAAGGTGGAGAATAACTGGACACAAGGTGGGAAATAACTGGACACAAGGTGGAGAATAACTGGACACAAGGTGGGAAATAACTGGACACAAGGTGGGAAATAACTGGACACAAGGTGGAGAATAACTGGACACAAGGTGGGAAATAACTGGACACAAGGTGGAGAATAACTGGACACAAGGTGGGAAATAACTGGACACAAGGTGGGAAATAACTGGACACAAGGTGGAGAATAACTGGACACAAGGTGGAGAATAACTGGACACAAGGTGGAGAATAACTGGACACAAGGTGGGAAATAACTGGACACAAGGTGGGAAATAACTGGACACAAGGTGGAGAATAACTGGACACAAGGTGGGAAATAACTGGACACAAGGTGGAGAATAACTGGACACAAGGTGGAGAATAACTGGACACAAGGTGGGAAATAACTGGACACAAGGTGGAGAATAACTGGACACAAGGTGGGAAATAACTGGACACAAGGTGGGAAATAACTGGACACAAGGTGGAGAATAACTGGACACAAGGTGGGAAATAACTGGACACAAGGTGGGAAATAACTGGACACAAGGTGGAGAATAACTGGACACAAGGTGGGAAATAACTGGACACAAGGTGGAGAATAACTGGACACAAGGTGGGAAATAACTGGACACAAGGTGGAGAATAACTGGACACAAGGTGGGAAATAACTGGACACAAGGTGGGAAATAACTGGACACAAGGTGGGAAATAACTGGTCACAAGGTGGGAAATAACTGGACACAAGGTGGAGAATAACTGGACACAAGGTGGGAAATAACTGGACACAAGGTGGAGAATAACTGGACACAAGGTGGAGAATAACTGGACACAAGGTGGAGAATAACTGGACACAAGGTGGGAAATAACTGGACACAAGGTGGAGAATAACTGGACACAAGGTGGGAAATAACTGGACACAAGGTGGGAAATAACTGGACACAAGGTGGAGAATAACTGGACACAAGGTGGATAATAACTGGACACAAGGTGGAGAATAACTGGACACACGGTGGGAAATAACTGGACACAAGGTGGAGAATAACTGGACACAAGGTGGGAAATAACTGGACACAAGGTGGAGAATAACTGGACACAAGGTGGGAAATAACTGGACACAAGGTGGAGAATAACTGGACACAAGGTGGGAAATAACTGGGCACGAGGTGGAGAATAACTGGACATAAGGCGGGAAATTACTGGACACAAGGTGGGAAATAACTGGACACAAGGTGGAGAATAACTGGGAACAAGGTGGGAAATAACTGGACACAAGGTGGAGAATAACTGGACACAAGGTGGGAAATAACTGGACACAAGGTGGGAAATAACAGGACACAAGGTGGAGAATAACTGGACACAAGGTGGAGAATAACTGGACACAAGGTGGAGAATAACTGGACACAAGGTGGGAAATAACTGGACACAAGGTGGGAAATAACTGGACACAAGGTGGAGAATAACTGGGCACAAGGTGGGAAATAACTGGACACAAGGTGGAGAATAACTGGACACAAGGTGGGAAATAACTGGACACAAGGTGGGAAATAACTGGACACAAGGTGGGAAATAACTGGACACAAGGTGGAGAATAACTGGACACAAGGTGGGAAATAACTGGACACAAGGTGGGAAATAACTGGACACAAGGTGGAGAATAACTGGACACAAGGTGGGAAATAACTGGACACAAGGTGGGAAATAACTGGACACAAGGTGGAGAATAACTGGACACAAGGTGGGAAATAACTGGACACAAGGTGGAGAATAACTGGACACAAGGTGGGAAATAACTGGACACAAGGTGGGAAATAACTGGACACAAGGTGGAGAATAACTGGACACAAGGTGGGAAATAACTGGACACAAGGTGGAGAATAACTGGACACAAGGTGGGAAATAACTGGACACAAGGTGGGAAATAACTGGACACAAGGTGGAGAATAACTGGACACAAGGTGGAGAATAACTGGACACAAGGTGGGAAATAACTGGACACAAGGTGGAAATAACTGGACACAAGGTGGAGAATAACTGGACACAAGGTGGGAAATAACTGGACACAAGGTGGAGAATAACTGGACACAAGGTGGGAAATAACTGGACACAAGGTGGAGAATAACTGGACACAAGGTGGAGAATAACTGGACACAAGGTGGGAAATAACTGGACACAAGGTGGGAAATAACTGGACACAAGGTGGAGAATAACTGGACACAAGGTGGGAAATAACTGGACACAAGGTGGGAAATAACTGGACACAAGGTGGAGAATAACTGGACACAAGGTGGGAAATAACTGGACACAAGGTGGAGAATAACTGGACACAAGGTGGAGAATAACTGGACACAAGGTGGAGAATAACTGGACACAAGGTGGGAAATAACTGGACACAAGGTGGAGAATAACTGGACACAAGGTGGGAAATAACTGGACACAAGGTGGGAAATAACTGGACACAAGGTGGAGAATAACTGGACACAAGGTGGGAAATAACTGGACACAAGGTGGAGAATAACTGGACACAAGGTGGGAAATAACTGGACACAAGGTGGAGAATAACTGGACACAAGGTGGGAAATAACTGGACACAAGGTGGAGAATAACTGGACACAAGGTGGGAAATAACTGGACACAAGGTGGGAAATAACTGGACACAAGGTGGGAAATAACTGGACACAAGGTGGAGAATAACTGGACACAAGGTGGGAAATAACTGGACACAAGGTGGGAAATAACTGGACACAAGGTGGAGAATAACTGGACACAAGGTGGGAAATAACTGGACACAAGGTGGAGAATAACTGGACACAAGGTGGGAAATAACTGGACACAAGGTGGGAAATAACTGGACACAAGGTGGAGAATAACTGGACACAAGGTGGAGAATAACTGGACACAAGGTGGAGAATAACTGGACACAAGGTGGGAAATAACTGGACACAAGGTGGGAAATAACTGGACACAAGGTGGAGAATAACTGGACACAAGGTGGGAAATAACTGGACACAAGGTGGAGAATAACTGGACACAAGGTGGAGAATAACTGGACACAAGGTGGAGAATAACTGGACACAAGGTGGGAAATAACTGGACACAAGGTGGAGAATAACTGGACACAAGGTGGGAAATAACTGGACACAAGGTGGAGAATAACTGGACACAAGGTGGGAAATAACTGGACACAAGGTGGGAAATAACTGGACACAAGGTGGAGAATAACTGGACACAAGGTGGGAAATAACTGGACACAAGGTGGGAAATAACTGGACACAAGGTGGGAAATAACTGGACACAAGGTGGAGAATAACTGGACACAAGGTGGGAAATAACTGGGAACAAGGTGGGAAATAACTGGACACAAGGTGGGAAATAACTGGACACAAGGTGGGAAATAACTGGACACAAGGTGGAGAATAACTGGACACAAGGTGGGAAATAACTGGACACAAGGTGGAGAATAACTGGACACAAGGTGGGAAATAACTGGACACAAGGTGGAGAATAACTGGACACAAGGTGGAGAATAACTGGACACAAGGTGGAGAATAACTGGACACAAGGTGGGAAATAACTGGACACAAGGTGGAGAATAACTGGACACAAGGTGGAGAATAACTGGACACAAGGTGGGAAATAACTGGACACAAGGTGGAGAATAACTGGACACAAGGTGGGAAATAACTGGACACAAGGTGGGAAATAACTGGACACAAGGTGGAGAATAACTGGACACAAGGTGGGAAATAACTGGACACAAGGTGGAGAATAACTGGACACAAGGTGGGAAATAACTGGACACAAGGTGGGAAATAACTGGACACAAGGTGGAGAATAACTGGACACAAGGTGGGAAATAACTGGACACAAGGTGGAGAATAACTGGACACAAGGTGGGAAATAACTGGACACAAGGTGGAGAATAACTGGACACAAGGTGGAGAATAACTGGACACAAGGTGGGAAATAACTGGACACAAGGTGGAGAATAACTGGACACAAGGTGGGAAATAACTGGACACAAGGTGGGAAATAACTGGACACAAGGTGGGAAATAACTGGACACAAGGTGGAGAATAACTGGACACAAGGTGGGAAATAACTGGACACAAGGTGGAGAATAACTGGACACAAGGTGGGAAATAACTGGACACAAGGTGGGAAATAACTGGACACAAGGTGGGAAATAACTGGACACAAGGTGGGAAATAACTGGACACAAGGTGGGAAATAACTGGACACAAGGTGGGAAATAACTGGACACAAGGTGGGAAATAACTGGACACAAGGTGGAGAATAACTGGACACAAGGTGGGAAATAACTGGACACAAGGTGGAGAATAACTGGACACAAGGTGGGAAATAACTGGACACAAGGTGGAGAATAACTGGACACAAGGTGGGAAATAACTGGACACAAGGTGGGAAATAACTGGACACAAGGTGGGAAATAACTGGACACAAGGTGGAGAATAACTGGACACAAGGTGGGAAATAACTGGACACAAGGTGGGAAATAACTGGACACAAGGTGGAGAATAACTGGACACAAGGTGGGAAATAACTGGACACAAGGTGGAGAATAACTGGACACAAGGTGGGAAATAACTGGACACAAGGTGGGAAATAACTGGACACAAGGTGGAGAATAACTGGACACAAGGTGGGAAATAACTGGACACAAGGTGGAGAATAACTGGACACAAGGTGGGAAATAACTGGACACAAGGTGGAGAATAACTGGACACAAGGTGGGAAATAACTGGACACAAGGTGGAGAATAACTGGACACAAGGTGGGAAATAACTGGACACAAGGTGGAGAATAACTGGACACAAGGTGGGAAATAACTGGACACAAGGTGGAGAATAACTGGACATAAGGTGGGAAATAACTGGACACAAGGTGGGAAATAACTGGACACAAGGTGGAGAATAACTGGGAACAAGGTGGGAAATAACTGGACACAAGGTGGAGAATAACTGGACACAAGGTGGGAAATAACTGGACACAAGGTGGGAAATAACTGGACACAAGGTGGAGAATAACTGGACACAAGGTGGAGAATAACTGGACACAAGGTGGAGAATAACTGGACACAAGGTGGGAAATAACTGGACACAAGGTGGGAAATAACTGGACACAAGGTGGAGAATAACTGGGCACAAGGTGGGAAATAACTGGACACAAGGTGGAGAATAACTGGACACAAGGTGGAGAATAACTGGACACAAGGTGGGAAATAACTGGACACAAGGTGGAGAATAACTGGACACAAGGTGGGAAATAACTGGACACAAGGTGGGAAATAACTGGACACAAGGTGGAGAATAACTGGACACAAGGTGGGAAATAACTGGACACAAGGTGGGAAATAACTGGACACAAGGTGGAGAATAACTGGACACAAGGTGGGAAATAACTGGACACAAGGTGGAGAATAACTGGACACAAGGTGGAGAATAACTGGACACAAGGTGGAGAATAACTAGACACAAGGTGGGAAATAACTGGACACAAGGTGGAGAATAACTGGACACAAGGTGGGAAATAACTGGACACAAGGTGGGAAATAACTGGACACAAGGTGGAGAAAAACTGGACACAAGGTGGAGAATAACTGGACACAAGGTGGAGAATAACTGGACACACGGTGGGAAATAACTGGACACAAGGTGGAGAATAACTGGACACAAGGTGGGAAATAACTGGACACAAGGTGGAGAATAACTGGACACAAGGTGGGAAATAACTGGACACAAGGTGGAGAATAACTGGACACAAGGTGGGAAATAACTGGGCACAAGGTGGAGAATAACTGGACATAAGGTGGGAAATAACTGGACACAAGGTGGGAAATAACTGGACACAAGGTGGAGAATAACTGGGAACAAGTTGGGAAATAACTGGACACAAGGTGGAGAATAACTGGACACAAGGTGGGAAATAACTGGACACAAGGTGGGAAATAACGACACAAGGTGGAGAATAAATGGACACAAGGTGGAGAATAACTGGACACAAGGTGGAGAATAACTGGACACAAGGTGGGAAATAATTGGACACAAGGTGGGAAATAACTGGACACAAGGTGGAGAATAACTGGGCACAAGGTGGGAAATAACTGGACACAAGGTGGAGAATAACTGGACACAAGGTGGAGAATAACTGGACACAAGGTGGGAAATAACTGGACACAAGGTGGAGAATAACTGGACAGAAGGTGGGAAATAACTTGACACAAGGTGGGAAATAACTGGACACAAGGTGGAGAATAACTGGACAGAAGGTGGGAAATAACTTGACACAAGGTGGGAAATAACTGGACACAAGGTGGAGAATAACTGGACACAAGGTGGGAAATAACTGGACACAAGGTGGTAAATAACTGGACACAAGGTGGGAAATAACTGGACACAAGGTGGAGAATAACTGGACACAAGGTGGGAAATAACTGGGTACAAGGTGGGAAATAACTGGACCCAAGGTGGGAAATAACTGGTCACAAGGTGGGAAATAACTCGACACAAGGTGGAGAATAACTGGACACAAGGTGGGAAATAACTGGACACAAGGTGGAGAATAACTGGACACAAGGTGTGAAATAACTGGACACAAGGTGGAGAATAACTGGACACAAGGTGGAGAATAACTGGACACAAGGTGGAGAATAACTGGACACAAGGTGGGCAATAACTGGACACAAGGTGGAGAATAACTGGACAAAAGGTGGGAAATAACTGGACGCAAGGTGGGAAATAACTGGACACAAGGTGGGAAATAACTGGACACAAGGTGGAGAATAACTGGGCACAAGGTGGGAAATAACTGGACACAAGGTGGAGAATAACTGGACACAAGGTGGGAAATAACTGGACACAAGGTGGGGAATAACTGGGAACAAGGTGGGAAATAACTGGGCACAAGGTGGGAAATAACTGGACACAAGGTGGAGAATAACTGGACACAAGGTGGAGAATAACTGGACACAAGGTGGAGAATAACTGGACAAAAGGTGGGAAATAACTGGGCACAAGGTCGAGAATAACTGGACACAAGGTGGAGAATAACTGGACACAAGGTGGGAAATAACTGGACACAAGGTGGAGAATAACTGGACACAAGGTGGGAAATAACTGGACACATGGTGGGAAATAACTGGACACAAGGTGGGAAATAACTGTACACAAGGTGGAGAATAAGTGGGCACAAGGTGGGAAATAACTGGACACAAGGTGGGAAATAACTGGACACGAGGTGGGAAATAACTGGACACAAGGTGGGAAATAACTGGACACAAGGTGGGAAATAACTGGACACAAGGTGGGAAATAAAAGACACAAGGTGGGAAATAACTGGGCACAAGGTGGGAAATAACTGGACACAAGGTGGGAAATAACTGGACACAAGGTGGAGAATAACTGGACACAAGGTGGGAAATAACTGGACACAAGCTGGAGAATAACTGGACACAAGGTGGGAAATAACTGGACACAAGGTGGAGAATAAATGGGCACAAGGTGGGAAATAACTGGACACAAGGTGGGAAATAACTGGACACAAGGTGGGAAATGACTGGACACAAGGTGGAGAATAACTGGACACAAGGTGGGAAATAACTGGACACAAGGTGGGAAATAACTGGACACAAGGTGGAGAATAACTGGACACAAGGTGGGAAATAACTAGACACAAGGTGGAGAATAAATGGACACAAGGTGGAGAATAACTGGACACAAGGTGGGAAATAACTGGACACAAGGTGGAGAATAACTGGACACAAGGTGGGAAATAACTGGACACAAGGTGGAGAATAACTGGACACACGGTGGGAAATAACTGGACACAAGGTGGAGAATAACTGGACACAAGGTGGGAAATAACTGGACACAAGGTGGAGAATAACTGGACACAAGGTGGGAAATAACTGGACACAAGGTGGAGAATAACTGGACACAAGGTGGGAAATAACTGGGCACAAGGTAGAGAATAACTGGACATAAGGTGGGAAATTACTGGACACAAGGTGGGAAATAACTGGACACAAGGTGGAGAATAACTGGGAACAAGGTGGGAAATAACTGGACACAAGGTGGAGAATAACTGGACACAAGGTGGGAAATAACTGGACACAAGGTGGAGAATAACTGGACACAAGGTGGAGAATAACTGGACACAAGGTGGAGAATAACTGGACACAAGGTGGGAAATAACTGGACACAAGGTGGGAAATAACTGGACACAAGGTGGAGAATAACTGGGCACAAGGTGGGAAATAACTGGACACAAGGTGGAGAATAACTGGACACAAGGTGGAGAATAACTGGACACAAGGTGGGAAATAACTGGACACAAGGTGTAGAATAACTGGACACAAGGTGGGAAATAACTGGACACAAGGTGGGAAATAACTGGACACAAGGTGGAGAATAACTGGACACAAGGTGGGAAATAACTGGACACAAGGTGGGAAATAACTGGACACAAGGTGGAGAATAACTGGACACAAGGTGGGAAATAACTGGACACAAGGTGGAGAATAACTGGACACAAGGTGGAGAATAACTGGACACAAGGTGGAGAATAACTAGACACAAGGTGGGAAATAACTGGACACAAGGTGGAGAATAACTGGACACAAGGTGGGAAATAACTGGACACAAGGTGGGAAATAACTGGACACAAGGTGGAGAAAAACTGGACACAAGGTGGAGAATAACTGGACACAAGGTGGAGAATAACTGGACACACGGTGGGAAATAACTGGACACAAGGTGGAGAATAACTGGACACAAGGTGGGAAATAACTGGACACAAGGTGGAGAATAACTGGACACAAGGTGGGAAATAACTGGACACAAGGTGGAGAATAACTGGACACAAGGTGGGAAATAACTGGGCACAAGGTGGAGAATAACTGGACATAAGCTGGGAAATAACTGGACACAAGGTGGGAAATAACTGGACACAAGGTGGAGAATAACTGGGAACAAGTTGGGAAATAACTGGACACAAGGTGGAGAATAACTGGACACAAGGTGGGAAATAACTGGACACAAGGTGGGAAATAACGACACAAGGTGGAGAATAAATGGACACAAGGTGGAGAATAACTGGACACAAGGTGGAGAATAACTGGACACAAGGTGGGAAATAATTGGACACAAGGTGGGAAATAACTGGACACAAGGTGGAGAATAACTGGGCACAAGGTGGGAAATAACTGGACACAAGGTGGAGAATAACTGGACACAAGGTGGAGAATAACTGGACACAAGGTGGGAAATAACTGGACACAAGGTGGAGAATAACTGGACAGAAGGTGGGAAATAACTTGACACAAGGTGGGAAATAACTGGACACAAGGTGGAGAATAACTGGACACAAGGTGGGAAATAACTGGACACAAGGTGGTAAATAACTGGACACAAGGTGGGAAATAACTGGACACAAGGTGGAGAATAACTGGACACAAGGTGGGAAATAACTGGGTACAAGGTGGGAAATAACTGGACCCAAGGTGGGAAATAACTGGTCACAAGGTGGGAAATAACTCGACACAAGGTGGAGAATAACTGGACACAAGGTGGGAAATAACTGGACACAAGGTGGAGAATAACTGGACACAAGGTGTGAAATAACTGGACACAAGGTGGAGAATAACTGGACACAAGGTGGAGAATAACTGGACACAAGGTGGAGAATAACTGGACACAAGGTGGGCAATAACTGGACACAAGGTGGAGAATAACTGGACACAAGGTGGGAAATAGCTGGACGCAAGGTGGGAAATAACTGGACACAAGGTGGGAAATAACTGGACACAAGGTGGAGAATAACTGGGCACAAGGTGGGAAATAACTGGACACAAGGTGGAGAATAACTGGACACAAGGTGGGAAATAACTGGACACAAGGTGGGGAATAACTGGGAACAAGGTGGGAAATAACTGGGCACAAGGTGGGAAATAACTGGGCACAAGGTGGAGAATAACTGGACACAAGGTGGAGAATAACTGGACACAAGGTGGAGAATAACTGGACAAAAGGTGGGAAATAACTGGGCACAAGGTCGAGAATAACTGGACACAAGGTGGAGAATAACTGGACACAAGGTGGGAAATAACTGGACACAAGGTGGAGAATAACTGGACACAAGGTGGGAAATAACTGGACACAAGGTGGGAAATAACTGGACACAAGGTGGGAAATAACTGGACACAAGGTGGAGAATAACTGGGCACAAGGTGGGAAATAACTGGACACAAGGTGGGAAATAACTGGACACAAGGTGGGAAATAACTGGACACAAGGTGGGAAATAACTGGACACAAGGTGGGAAATAACTGGACACAAGGTGGGAAATAACTGGACACAAGGTGGGAAATAACTGGACACAAGGTGGGAAATAACTGGACACAAGGTGGAGAATAACTGGACACAAGGTGGGAAATAACTGGACACAAGGTGGAGAATAACTGGACACAAGGTGGGAAATAACTGGACACAAGGTGGGAAATAACTGGACACAAGGTGGGAAATAACTGGACACAAGGTGGAGAATAACTGGACACAAGGTGGGAAATAACTGGACACAAGGTGGGAAATAACTGGACACAAGGTGGAGAATAACTGGACACAAGGTGGGAAATAACTAGACACAAGGTGGAGAATAAATGGACACAAGGTGGAGAATCACTGGACACAAGGTGGGAAATAACTGGACACAAGGTGGAGAATAACTGGACACAAGGTGGGAAATAACAAGACACAAGGTGGAGAATAACTGGACACATGGTGGAGAATAACTGGACACAAGGTGGAGAATAACTGGACACAAGGTGGGAAATAACTGGACACAAGGTGGAGAATAACTGGACACACGGTGGGAAATAACTGGACACAAGGTGGGAAATAACTGGACACAAGGTGGAGAATAACTGGACGCAAGGTGGATAATAACTGGACACAAGGTGGAGAATAACTGGACACACGGTGGGAAATAACTGGACACAAGGTGGAGAATAACTGGACACAAGGTGGGAAATAACTGGAAACAAGGTGGAGAATAACTGGAAACAAGGTGGGAAATAACTGGACACAAGGTGGAGAATAACTGGACACAAGGTGGGAAATAACTGGGCACAAGGTGGAGAATAACTGGACATAAGGTGGGAAATAACTGGACACAAGGTGGGAAATAACTGGACACAAGGTGGAGAATAACTGGGCACAAGGTGGGAAATAACTGGACACAAGGTGGAGAATAACTGGACACAAGGTGGGAAATAACTGGACACAAGGTGGGAAATAACTGGACACAAGGTGGAGAATAACTGGACACAAGGTGGAGAATAACTGGACACAAGGTGGAGAATAACTGGACACAAGGTGGGAAATAACTGGACACAAGGTGGGAAATAACTGGACACAAGGTGGAGAATAACTGGGCACAAGGTGGGAAATAACTGGACACAAGGTGGAGAATAACTGGACACAAGGTGGAGAATAACTGGACACAAGGTGGGAAATAACTGGACACAAGGTGGAGAATAACTGGACACAAGGTGGGAAATAACTGGACACAAGGTGGGAAATAACTGGACACAAGGTGGAGAATAACTGGACACAAGGTGGGAAATAACTGGACACAAGGTGGAGAATAACTGGACACACGGTGGGAAATAACTGGACACAAGGTGGAGAATAACTGGACACAAGGTGGGAAATAACTGGACACAAGGTGGGAAATAACTGGACACAAGGTGGGAAATAACTGGACACAAGGTGGAGAATAACTGGACACAAGGTGGGAAATAACTGGACACAAGGTGGAGAATAACTGGACACAAGGTGGAGAATAACTGGACACAAGGTGGGAAATAACTGGACACAAGGTGGAGAATAACTGGACACAAGGTGGGAAATAACTGGACACAAGGTGGGAAATAACTGGACACAAGGTGGAGAATAACTGGACACAAGGTGGGAAATAACTGGACACAAGGTGGGAAATAACTGGACACAAGGTGGGAAATAACTGGACACAAGGTGGAGAATAACTGGACACAAGGTGGAGAATAACTGGACACAAGGTGGGAAATAACTGGACACAAGGTGGGAAATAACTGGACACAAGGTGGAGAATAACTGGACACAAGGTGGAGAATAACTGGACACAAGGTGGAGAATAACTGGACACAAGGTGGGAAATAACTGGGCACAAGGTGGAGAATAACTGGACACAAGGTGGAGAATAACTGGACACAAGGTGGGAAATAACTGGACACAAGGTGGAGAATAACTGGACACAAGGTGGGAAATAACTGGACACAAGGTGGGAAATAACTGGACACAAGGTGGGAAATAACTGGACACAAGGTGGAGAATAACTGGACACAAGGTGGAGAATAACTGGACACAAGGTGGGAAATAACTGGACACAAGGTGGAGAATAACTGGACACAAGGTGGGAAATAACTGGACACAAGGTGGAGAATAACTGGACACAAGGTGGAGAATAACTGGACACAAGGTGGGAAATAACTGGACACAAGGTGGGGAATAACTGGACACAAGGTGGGGAATAACTGGGCACTAGGTGGGAAATAACTAGACACAAGGTGGAGAATAACTGGACACAAGGTGGAGAATAACTGCACACAAGGTGGAGAATAACTGGACAAAAGGTGGGAAATAACTGGGCACAAGGTCGAGAGTAACTGGACACAAGGTGGAGAATAACTGGACACAAGGTGGGAAATAACTGGACACAATTTGGAGAATAACTGGACACAAGGTGGGAAATAACTGGACACATGGTGGGAAATAACTGGACACAAGGTGGGAAATAACTGGACTCAAGGTGGAGAATAAGTGGGCACAAGGTGGGAAATAACTGGACACAAGGTGGTAAATAACTGGACACAAGGTGGAGAATAACTGGACACAAGGTGGGAAATAACTGGACACAAGGTGGGAAATAACTGGACACAAGGTGGAGAATAACTGGGCACAAGGTGGGAAATAACTGGACACAAGGTGGAGAATAACTGGACACAAGGTGGGAAATAACTGGACACAAGGTGGGAAATAACTGGACACAAGGTGGAGAATAACTGGACACAAGGTGGGAAATAACTGGACACAAGGTGGGAAATAACTGGACACAAGGTGGGAAATAACAGGACACAAGGTGGAGAATAACTGGACACAAGGTGGGAAATAACTGGGTACAAGGTGGGAAATAACTGGACACAAGGTGGGAAATAACTGGACACAAGGTGGAGAATAACTGACACAAGGTGGGAAATAACTGGACACAAGGTGGAGAATAACTGGACACAAGGTGGGAAATAACTGGACACAAGGTGGAGAATAACTGGACACAAGGTGGAGAATAACTGGACACAAGGTGGGAAATAGCTGGACACAAGGTGGGAAATAACTGGACACAAGGTGGGAAATAACTGGACACAAGTTGGGAATTAACTGGACACAAGGTGGAGAATAACTGGGCACAAGGTGGGAAATAACTGGACACAAGGTGGGAAATAACTGGGCACAAGGTGGGAAATAACTGGGCACAAGGTGGAGAATAACTGGACACAAGGTGGAGAATAACTGGACACAAGTTGGGAAATAACTGGACACAAGGTGGAGAATAACTGGACACAAGGTGGAGAATAACTGGACACAAGGTGGAGAATAACTGGACACAAGGTGGGAAATAACTGGGCACAAGGTGGAGAATAACTGGACACAAGGTGGAGAATAACTGGACACAAGGTGGGAAATAACTGGACACAAGGTGGAGAATAACTGGACACAAGGTGGGAAATAACTGGACACAAGGTGGGAAATAACTTGACACAAGGTGGGAAATAACTGGACACAAGGTGGAGAATAACTGGGCACAAGGTGGGAAATAACTGGACACAAGCTGGGAAATAACTGGACACAAGGTGGAGAATAACTGGACACAAGGTGGGAAATAACTGGACACAATGTGGGAAATAACTGGACACAAGGTGGAGAATAACTGGACACAAGGTGGGAAATAACTGGACACAAGGTGGGGAATAACTGGGCACAAGGTGGGAAATAACTGGGCACTAGGTGGGAAATAACTAGACACAAGGTGGAGAATAACTGGACACAAGGTGGAGAATAACTGCACACAAGCTGGAGAATAACTGGACAAAAGGTGGGAAATAACTGGGCACAAGGTCGCGAGTAACTGGACACAAGGTGGAGAATAACTGGACACAAGGTGGGAAATAACTGGACACAAGGTGGAGAATAACTGGACACAAGGTGGGAAATAACTGGACACATTGTGGGAAATAACTGGACACAAGGTGGGAAATAACTGGACTCAAGGTGGAGAATAAGTGGGCACAAGGTGGGAAATAACTGGACACAAGGTGGTAAATAACTGGACACAAGGTGGAGAATAACTGGACACAAGGTGGGAAATAACTGGACACAAGGTGGGAAATAACTGGACACAAGGTGGGAAATAAAAGACACAAGGTGGGAAATAACTGGGCACAAGGTGGGAAATAACTGGACACAAGGTGGGAAATAACTGGACACAAGGTGGTGAATAACTGGACACAAGGTGGGAAATAACTGGACACAAGCTGGAAAATAACTGGACACAAGGTGGGAAATAACTGGACACAAGGTGGAGAATAAATGGGCACAAGGTGGGAAATAACTGGACACAAGGTGGGAAATAACTGGACACAAGGTGGAGAATAACTGGACACAAGGTGGGAAATAACTGGACACAAGGTGGGAAATAACTGGACACAAGGTGGAGAATAACTGGACACAAGGTGGGAAATAACTGGACACAAGGTGGAGAATAACTGGACACATGGTGGAGAATAACTGGACACAAGGTGGAGAATAACTGGACACAAGGTGGGAAATAACTGGACACAAGGTGGAGAATAACTGGACACAAGGTGGGAAATAACTGGACACAAGGTGGGAAATAACTGGACACAAGGTGGAGAATAACTGGACGCAAGGTGGATAATAACTGGACACAAGGTGGAGATTAACTGGACACAAGGTGGGAAATAACTGGACACAAGGTGGAGAATAACTGGACACAAGGTGGGAAATAACTGGACACAAGGTGGAGAATAACTGGACACAAGGTGGGAAATAACTGGGCACAAGGTAGAGAATAACTGGACATAAGGTGGGAAATAACTGGACACAAGGTGGGAAATAACAGGACACAAGGTGGAGAATAACTGGACACAAGGTGGGAAATAACTGGGTACAAGGTGGGAAATAACTGGACACAAGGTGGGAAATAACTGGACACAAGGTGGGAAATAACTGGACACAAGGTGGAGAATAATTGGACACAAGGTGGGAAATAACTGGACACAAGGTGGGAAATAACTGGACACAAGGTGGGAAATAACTGGGCAAAAGGTGGGAAATAACTGGACACAAGGTGGGAAATAACTGGACACAAGGTGGAGAATAACTGGACACAAGGTGGGAAATAACTGGACACAAGGTGGAGAATAACTGGACACAAGGTGGGAAATAACTGGACACAAGGTGGAGAATAACTGGGCACAAGGTGGGAAATAACTGGACACAAGGTGGGAAATAACTGGACACAAGGTGGGAAATAACTGGACACAATTTGGGAAATAACTGGACACAAGGTGGAGAATAACTGGACACAAGGTGGGAAATACCTGGACACAAGGTGGAGAATAACTGGGCACAAGGTGGAGAATAACTGGACACAAGGTGGGAAATAACTGGACACAAGGTGGAGAATAACTGGACACAAGGTGGAGAATAACTGGACACAAGGTGGAGAATAACTGGACACAAGGTGGGAAATAACTGGACACAAGGTGGAGAATAACTGGACACAAGGTGGGAAATAACTGTACACAAGGTGGGAAATAACCTGACACAAGGTGGAGAATAACTGGACACAAGGTGGAGAATAACTGGACACAAGGTGGAGAATAAATGGACACAAGGTGGGAAATAACTGGACACAAGGTGGGAAATAACTGGACACAAGGTGGAGAATATCTGGACACAAGGTGGGAAATAACTGGACACAAGGTGGAGATTAACTGCACACAAGGTGGAGAATAACTGGACACAAGGTGGGAAATAACTGGACACAAGGTGGAGAATAACTGGACACAAGGTGGGAAATAACTGGACACAAGGTGGAGAATAACTGGACACAAGGTGGAGAATAACTGGACACAAGGTGGGAAATAACTGGACACAAGGTGGAGAATAACTGGACACAAGGTGGGAAATAACTGGACACAAGGTGGGAAATAACAGGACACTAGGTGGAAATAACTGGACACAAGGTGGAGAATAACTGGACACAAGGTGGGAAATAACTGGACACAAGGTGGAGAATAACTGGACACACGGTGGAGAATAACTGGACACAAGGTGGGAAATAACTGGACACAAGTTGGAGAATAACTGGACACAAGGTGGGAAATAACTGGACACAAGGTGGAGAATAACTGGGCACAAGGTGGGAAATAACTGGACACAAGGTGGGAAATAACTGGACACAAGGTGGGAAATAACTGGACAGAAGGTGGAGAATAACTGGACACAAGGTGGAGAATAACTGGACACAAGGTGGGAAATAACTGGACACAAGGTGGGAAATAACTGGGCACAAGGTGGGAAATAACTGGGCACAAGGTGGGAAATAACTGGACACAAGGTGGGAAATAACTGGACACAAGGTGGAGAATAACTGGACACAAGGTGGAGAATAACTGGACACAAGGTGGGAAATAACTGGACACAAGGTGGAGAATAACTGGACACAAGGTGGGAAATAACTGGACACAAGGTGGGAAATAACTGGACACAAGGTGGAGAATAACTGGACACAAGGTGGAGAATAACTGGACACAAGGTGGGAAATAACTGGACACAAGGTGGGAAATAACTGGACACAAGGTGGGAAATAACTGGGCACAAGGTGGGAAATAACTGGACACAAGGTGGAGAATAACTGGACACAAGGTGGGAAATAACTGGACACAAGGTGGGGAATAACTGGGCACAAGGTGGGAAATAACTGGGCACAAGGTGGGAAATAACTGGACACAAGGTGGAGAATAACTGGACACAAGGTGGAGAATAACTGCACACAAGGTGGAGAATAACTGGACAAAAGGTGGGAAATAACTGGGCACAAGGTGGAGAATAACTGGACACAAGGTGGAGAATAACTGGACACAAGGTAGGAAATAACTGGACACAAGGTGGAGAATAACTGGACACAAGGTGGGAAATAACTGGACACAAGGTGGAGAATAACTGGACACAAGGTGGGAAATAACTGGACACATGGTGGGAAATGACTGGACACAAGGTGGGAAATAACGGGACACAAGGTGGAGAATAACTGGGCACAAGGTGGGAAATAACTGGACACAAGGTGGGAAATAACTGGACACAAGGTGGGGAATAACTGGACACGAGGTGGAGAATAACTGGGCACAAGGTGGAGAATAACTGGACACAAGGTGGGAAATAACTGGACACAAGGTGGGAAATAACTGGACACAAGGTGGAGAATAACTGGACACAAGGTGGGAAATAACTGGACACAAGGTGGGAAATAACTGGACACAAGGTGGAGAATAACTGGACACAAGGTGGAGAATAACTGGACACAAGGTGGGAAATAACTGGACACAAGGTGGGAAATAACTGGACACATGGTGGAGAATAACTGGACACAAGGTGGGAAATAACTGGACACAAGGTGGAGAATAACTGGACACAAGGTGGAGAATAACTGGACACAAGGTGGGAAATAACTGGACACAAGGTGGGAAATAACTGGGCACAAGGTGGAGAATAACTGGACACAAGGTGGAGAATAACTGGACACAAGGTGGGAAATAACTGGACACAAGGTGGAGAATAACTGGACACAAGGTAGGAAATAACTGGACACAAGGTGGGAAATAACTGGACACAAGGTGGGAAATAACTGGACACAAGGTGGAGAATAACTGGACACAAGGTGGGAAATAACTGGACACAAGGTGGAGAATAACTGGACACAAGGTGGGAAATAACTGGACACAAGGTGGGAAATAACTGGACACAAGGTGGGAAATAACTGGACACAAGGTGAAGAATAACTGGACACAAAGTGGGAAATAACTGGACACAAGGTGGGAAATAACTGGACACAAGGTGGGAATTAACTGGACACAAGGTGGGAAATAACTGGACACAAGGTGGAGAATAACTGGACACAAGTTGGAGAATAACTGGACACAAGGTGGGAAATAACTGGACACAAGGTGGAGAATAACTGGACACAAGGTGGGAAATAACTGGACACAAGGTGGGGGATAACTGGACACAAGGTGGAGAATAACTGGACACAAGGTGGAGAATAACTGGACACAAGGTGGAGAATAATTGGACACAAGGTGGGAAATAACTGGACACAAGGTGGAGAATAACTGGACACAAGGTGGGAAATAACTGGACACAAGGCGGGAAATAACTGGGTGCCAGTGGGGAATAATTGGGCATCCGTTGGGGGATAGTTGGGCATCAATGTAGCAGAATTCAAAGACCTGAGAGGAAAGTGGAGCATGTTCCACCCTCACGTAGATAACTAGGATATTCAGTGTGGGGTAGGGTGAGATCAGGGGTGTGACCTCTTGTGTGCTGATTATTGGGCTGCATAATATAGATTGTGATATTAGACCCAAAGCCCAGAACCTTAGTCCACTGCCATCAGGAGAATTTGAGGAGGTTCTCAGGTATTTTCCTGCACATGCTTTGCTTCTTTCAGAACTGTCAATGATTTGAGGAGAATATAATGTGCTGCTGAGTATTCATAGCCTCACCAGAAGTAGTACACTCAATGACTTTTCCAATCTGGCTATATATGTCCAACCTTGATTTTGGAGATTTTTTAATCAAAATAAATAAAGGAATTTTGCTCAAATCTTTCAGTTGTAAAAGGGCAGAGTGATTTCCCTGTAAAATGAGCAGATTGAGCAGAGTTTGCTATTAACAAGATGTTGTAGGTTATTTATCCTATTATTAGCTTCTCTATTCCCCCATATGTGACACTGAACAGGGTGGTGATTCATGAAAATATTGATAAAAACAACATTCTGAAGTGTCTCTCAGGACTAAATTAATCCAGTTTTGGGTCCAATGATTGACAGCTGCCTGTCCTGTTCAGAATACAACTTTTAATTCAATGTTAGAAAAGCTCTGCAGAAACAAATGTTAATGTGTGATTGGATTAAATTGAGTAATGTTATTACAATGAAATTCATCTTTCTCAATCATTTTAATGATTGCATCCAAACCAGAGATGCAGAAAATCAGCGTGTCTGAGAGACAGTGAGAGAGAAAAAGAGAGATGAAATGTAGGTTGTGATCAACAAAATATGGTTGCGTGAAAATATGTGTTTTGGTGATCAAGTGTAAGTGAATATGTGAGGTGCCAGTGAATCATAGAAACCTGGTATATTTCTAACTTTTGACAGTTCCAACAAAAAGCCAATGATTAACTCTGTTTGGAATCATAGAAACTTACAGCACAGAGCAGGACACTTGGCCTGTCATGCCTTTGCTGGCTCTTTAGAACGCATATCTTGAGTTTGAGTACACGTGTGTAAGTGCGAGGAGTACACGTGTGTAAGTGCGAGGAGTACACGTGTGTAAGTACGAGGAGTACATATGTGTAAGTGCGAGGAGTACACGTGTGTAAGTGCGAGGAGTACACGTGTGTAAGTGCGAGGAGTACACGTGTGTAAGTGCATGGAGTACACATGTGTAAATGTGAGGAGTACACGTGTGTAAGTGCGAGGAGTACACGTGTGTAAGTGCGTGGAGTACACGTGTGTAAGTGCAAGGAGTACACGTGTGTAAGTGTGAGGAGTACACATCTGTAAGTGTGTGGAGTACACGTGTATAAGTGCGAGGAGTACACATGCGTAAGTGCGAGGAGTACATGTGTGTAAGTGCGAGGAGTACACGTGTGTAAGTGCGAGGAGTACATTTTCAACAGTGGTTGTGAGGAATGAAGAATAAAACATGTGCTGTCCTTCACAGCTTCAGGACATCCAAAGTGCCTTACAGCTAATGAAGTATTCTTGAAGCATAGATACCATTATTATATAGGAAATACGACAGCCAATTTGTATATAGCAAGGCCCCACAAACAGCAATGAGATAAAGACTGGGAAATCTCTTTTAGCTTTTAGTTATGGGAGAATAGTTGGCTCAGATACCAAGGAGAATATCTCTGCTCTTTATCAAATAGTGCCACAGGATTTTTGTGATGGACAGGAGAGAGACAGGCAAACTGTACTTATTTCCTCTCACCACCTCTTTGTTAGCAGAAGGTGTTTTGAATTATATTTAAAGTGTGCAGTCATGTGTTTTCTCAAACCCTTGGTTTGTGTGATCCAATTTACTAACAACTGGCAGAAAACTCATGTTATGATTCACTCAGAAGATTAGTTTATTTCGCATTCAAAGCCTGGGGGAGGAGTGTTTGCAACTTCCCACTCCACCACACAGTAATGGGGGCAATGTGGCAGGGGGTGGGGGTGGGGGGGGGGTGGATACATGGATAGAAAAGGACTTTTACAACTATGGATAGCTACAGTACAAGAACGACAGAAATGAATATTAGTTCACCTGAGTCAGAGTCCAATGCAGAATTCTTTCACGTGGGATTTCATGTTCAGCTGGCTGAAGACTGGAGTTGTTGAATTTGCTTTACAGTTCATGTTGATACTGCAAGATGAAGTAGGTACACAGAGACTGGGTCCATTCTGCAGGAAATCATCCAGCAGATAGAGGCCCAAGGAGCAGGCTGTTGTTCTGTATGGAGGTCTGCTTCTTGGTGGTTCCCCCGTTGGATGTTAAACAGCAGACTGCTTGTGAAGTTAAAGATGTAATGTTAGAACTGTCCAAAAAGGCCAGCACCTTGGGTCATGTGACATGGCCCATTAATGGTTAATTGCAGATTAACAATCAGTTTCTGTGCTTCTGGCCAGAATTCCATTGTTCCTCCTTAGGAGAGGGACAAGGTAGTTATTAGCATCTCTTCCAGTATAATGAGTTTTGATCTCTCACTCTTTTGCAATAGTTCAGGTTGAGGAGCCGGTTCATCTGCACTTCCTCGGTTTTTGTTGATTGCAAGGGGTCTGTACAATATTGTGTGAGAGCTCCACAGGCTGAGTGAAGAATTCTTTGGTTCTTGTAACTCCCAGAACAAAAGGCCAACCCTGTAGTCATGTGACTTGTAGCAGCCATCCCTTTTGTTCAGCAGAAAATTCATTCTAAAAAAATAGCGTTAAGAAGAAAGTTTTCGAACATACAGTGTTGGATTTCTTTCCATGTCAGAGCAGCCCAACAATTTTTCAATCGAACTGACCAGATAGACAGGATCTCAGTTTAACATCCCATCCAAACAAAAATGTTATGCTCAAGTCTCTGGAGTGAGATTTGAACCCACCATCATATGATTCAGAGGTGAGCATACTACCCAGTGAGCCTCAGCTGAAACCTGGAATATGACTATGAGTGAATCGAGAGTGAATGGGAAGTATGTTAGTGACAATGCTAGCAGGTGTAAATCAAATGCACGTGGTCAAGAAATTTCCTGTTCACTTGGCTATCAAGGATATGAGAAATATTCCAGAGTTCCCACATGGAGCAGGATGTGCACTCGACTGGACTGAGATGTTCTGCCATTATCCTATTTGCTCAATTATTACCTGATGAACAGAAATCAACTGAAGACTTAAATAAATTGACACCTTCAAAAGAGAAATGGATACTTATCCACAGGGAAATATTTACAGGGCTATGTACAAAAGGTGAGGGAGTAGGGTGAGGTGAGTCGCTCTTGCAGAGAGTCAGCATGCGCACAATGGACTGAATCTCCTTCTTCTGTGCTGTAACCATTCTCTGATTCAATGAAATAAAGACTCACACCAATTACTCTACAATCAGCTGCTTTCTTTTTGAAGATATAATTTCTTATGTTCAGAGAGTTAAATAAAATGCTTCACGTAACTCTTATTATCCAATACTTCAGATTTTGATTTACGAAAAATACACACAGCTTTAGTGTTAGGATCTTTTCCTATTTAACCTCAGCAGTATTCTCTAGCTGGTATTAATTAATTAAACATGGTTGTACTTATGATAATTAATCAAACTGGCTTAATTTCTATGCTAATTAATCGATAAAGCATGACTACCTTGTTGATTAAGTGACATTAAGTTAAGAGCTAACCAGCGTAGTCAACCCAAGTAAGTCATTGTCCTGTGATTTCACCTGATGATATATCCCTGCCAGTCACTTCGGCTCACACTTGGCTCCTAGACCTCACACTCACGGCTTCACTCTCAGATAGGGAGACAGTGTGAGAGGAGCGGGGTCATTAACAGTGAGAGAGTGAGAGAGGAGCAGGGACATTAACAGTGAGAGAGAGAAGAGCAGGGACATTAACAGTGAGAGAGTGAGAGAGGAGCAGGGACATTAACAGTGAGAGAGTGAGAGAGGAGCAGGGACATTAACAGTGAGAGAGTGAGAGAGGAGCAGGGACATTAACAGTGAGAGAGAGAGGAGCAGGGACATTAACAGTGAGAGAGTGAGAGAGGAGCAGGGACATTAACAGAGTGAGATTGAGAGAGGAGCAGGGACATTAACAGTGAGAGTGAGAGAGGAGTAGGGACATTAACAGTGAGAGAGTGAGAGAGGAGCAGGGACATTAACTGTGAGAGAGAGTGGAGCAGGGACATTAACAGTGAGAGAGAATGAGAGTACAGGGGACATAACAAAGAGAGGACCCTGAAGTCAGTGCAATTGGTGCAAGTAATATTTTTCAAAAGTTTTAATTGATTAGCAATTGTATGATTTTTATTAGTCGTGTTAAGGTGTAGTATATTTATTTAAAGCTTTTGTGTTGGCAATAGGTTTTATTAATTACAAGTTAATTAAGTAAAAGTAATTCATTAACTAACTGATAATAAAAATGTCAGGGCAGTTGACATATTGTGACTAAGGGATTTGGGAGATTCTGGATGTCAGTGTGTTCCAGGCAAACACGTCTGCAGTATGTCAGCTCACAGAACTTCAACCCGGAGTGACGGAGCTGGAGACCGAGCGGCAGACCCTGTTTGCATGAGGGACGGGCAATTTACCTGAACACTTTCTTCCAGGAGGCAGTCACACCCCTTAGGTTAGGCAAAGCCTTAAAGTTAGACAATGGTCCAGGACAGAAGGGTGTGACTGCGAGTCAGCTAGGTATGGGGACCCAGCATGTGGTGATGAAAGAACCTCAGCCACTGACTTTCTCCAACAGGGACGAGGTGCTAGCTACCTGTGTGGATGAGGAGGGGTGCAGCGTGGATGAGCAGACTGACCATGGCACTATGGTGAAGGATGTCATTCAAGTGGGGGGGAGTGAAGAGGAATGTGGTAGTGACAGGAGACAGTATAACCAGGGGGATAGATACTGCTCTCTGCCGCTGTGACAGGGAGCTTGAAAGGTTGTGCTGCCTGCCCTGTGCCAGGGTTATGACATCTCCTTGTAGCTGGAGAGGATGTTGAGTGGGAGGGGGAGAATCCAGCTGTCGTGGTCCACGTGGGAACCAAAGACATAGGTAGAACCAGAATGATGTTCTGCTGAGAGAATTTGAGGAGTTAGGGTTGAAAATAAAATGCAGAACATCAAAGATAATCATCTCTGGATTGTTACCTGAACCACGCGCCAATTGGCTCAGGGTCAAGCAGATTAGGTCATTCAATACATCGCTCAAAGAGTGGTGTGGGAAGAGGAGCTTTCAATTCATGGGGCACTGGTATCAGTACTCAGGGAAGAGAGAACTATTCTGTTGGGATGGGCTTCACATGAGCCAGGCTGGGACCAGTGTCCTGGTCAATTGTATAACTTGGACTGTGGACAGGGCTTTAAACTAACAGGAGGGAGAGGGAGAGTTCAGGTGAAGGAAGATTTAGAAACACAAAGAGAAAGCTCAAGGCATCAGAACAGTATAACAATGAGGGTAAAGATAGAGTGGGACAGGAAGGGACTGAGAATTTAACTACAAGTTGTGCATCAACGAATAAGGTCAATGCATTGAAGTAAAAAATTGAAATGAAAAGTTCTTTATCTGAATGCATGAAGCATCTGTAATAAGATAGATGAACTAGGAGCACAAACAGGGAAATGATTTAGATCTAATCCCCATTACAGAGACATGGTTACAAGGTGATCAAGGTAGGGGAAACAATATTCCAGGGTGCACATTATTTCAGGAGGTAGACAGAATGGCAAAGGAGGAGGGGGAGTCCTGATGGTAAAGGATGACATAAGGACATCAGTGAGAAAGGATCTGAGCTCAGAAGATCATGAACTAGAATTAGTATAGGAAAAGCAAGAGTCAGAAAACACTGGGAGAGTAGTTTATTGGTCCCCTACCAGTATTTATACTGCATGAAAGGAGAAATTATTGGAGATTGTAACAAAGGAAATGTCATAATTCTGGGGGACTTTCATCTTCATATAGACTGGAATAATAAATTGGCAAGAATCATCTGCAGGTGAGTTTGTAGAATGTTTTTGCGATAGTTTGTTGAAGTGGCAGGTTGTGGAACCAACTAGGGATAAAGCTACCTTAGATCTAGTATTGTGTAATGGAGCACGGTTCATTAGTAATGTCATAAGAAAAGATCCACTGGGAAATTGTGATCAAAGTAGCATTCAATTTCATGTTAAGTTTGTAAGTTACATATTCCAATTGCAAACAACATTCTTAAACTTAAACAAAGCCAATTATATAGATGCGAGGGGAGAACTGGCTAAGGTTAATTGGGTAACTAGACTAAAAGGTGGGAAACATTTCAGAAACTATTCAAAACATTCAACAAAAATACATTCCATTGAAGAACAAAAACTCAACATGAAGGACCCATCTGTGGCTCACTCAGGAAGTGAAGGACAGTCTTAAATTAAAAGGAGAGCTTGACAATGTTGCAAAAAACAGCAGCAAGTCTGAGGACTGAGTGTTTTAGAAATCAACATAGTGCCACCAAAATGTTGATAAAAAGGGGAATAACTGAGGCTCTTGTGGATACCCATAGCCACACATTTTATTTGAAGGATATGAAGGATTTGGAGGATCCAAATAAAAGATGTGGCTATGGATATCTGCAGGGGCCCCAGTTTGCCTGTCGCTTTCTGGGATGTGTGGAACATTCCTTGTTCCAGTCCTACTCAGGCCCCCATTTGGTGGGGGTTATCTCCAGCAGAACACTGCCTGAGGGGTTGGTAGAGGCAGGAACTCTCACAACATTTAAGGTGTATTTAGATGAACACTTGAAACGCCATAGCATACAGGGCTATGGGCCAAGTCCTGGAAAATGGGATGAGAGTAGATAAGGGCTTGAAGGCCAGCGCAGATACGATGGGCCGAAGGGCCTTTTTCTGCTCTGTAAAACTCTATGACTCTTTGATTCTAGGGCTATTTTCCCGACTGCTGATGTCTCAGGGTCATTACATTCCTCTGCTTATGATTCAGGGTTATTACAACCACCCACCCCCACCAGCCCCCACCCCACCCCTTGTTGGTGACAAGGGGTTATTACACTGCCCCTGCTGTTGACAAGGGGATATTACACTCCTCTTGCTGGTGAGAAGGGATTATGATACTCCGCCAGCTGGTGACAAGGGATTATTATGCTCCCCCTGCTGGTGGCCCAGGGTTATTACAGTCCTCCTGCTGGTAAACCGGGGTCATTACCCTCCTCCTGCTGTTGACAAGCGGCTATTACTCTCGACCTGCGGGTGACAAGGGGTTATTACACACCTCTTGCTGGTGACAGGGGGTTATTGCACTCCTCCTGCTGGTGACTCACAGTTATTACACACCTCCTGGTGGTGACAAGTGGTTATTAGACTTGGGTTTATTGCACTCCTCCGGCTGGTGACAAGGGGTTATTACACTCCTCCTGCTGGTGACTCGATGTTATTACACTCCTCCTGATGGTGACTTGGCGTTATTGCACTCCTCCTGCTGGTGACTCGGGGTTATTACACTCCTCCTGCTGTGACTCGGGGTTATTGCACTCCTCCTGCTGGTGACAAGGGGTTATTGTTCTCCTCCTGCTGGTGACTCAAGGTTATTACACTCCTCCTGGTGGTGACAAGCGGTTATTAGCCTTGGGTTTATTGAGCTCCTCCGGCTGGTGACAAGGGCTTATTACACTCCTCCTATGGTGACAAGGGGTTATTCCACCCCTCCTGCTGGTGACTCATAATTATAGTTTCATTTTATTCTTCGTCTCATCCGACGCCTCAACAAGGAACTTTTTCTCTTTCTCTCAAGTGCTAAGGAACGCAAGCTGCAACAACTCATCGACACCAACACCCATCTAGGACCCTCCGCCCCTGCCTTTCCCTCCGGCCCCACCCTTTCTTCCAGTCCCAGCCCCAGCCGTGTATTCACTATACCCCCTGACCTTCCCCTCTCCGATGCTGAACGTTCAGTGCTCAGCAAAGGACTTAGTTTCATACCCTTACGCCCTCACCTCAATGAATTTCAGGCTCGGCATGATGCTGAACTTTTCTTCCACCGTCTTCGTCTCCGGGCTCACTTCTTTGGGCAGGAGTCCTCTCCCCATTCAACGGATCCTTTCATCCACCTCCAATATTCTCCCTCCACCTGGACCCCTCTCTCTGGATTCTTACCTTCTCTTGATCTTTTCATTGAGAACTGTCGGCACAACATTAGTCGTCTCAATTTCTCTGCTCCTCTCACCCATTCTAACCTGTCTCTCTCTGAACTTACTGCACTCCATTCTCTCAGGTCCAACCCTGACATTGTCATCAAACCCGCTGACAAGGGTGGTGCTGTTGTTGTCTGGCGCACTGACCTCTACCTCGCGGAGGCTGAGCGTCAACTCGCAGACACTTCCTCCTACCTCTCCCTGGACCATGACCCCACCACTGAACATCAAGCCATTGTTTCCAGGACTGTCACTGACCTCATCTCCTCTGGGGATCTTCCTCCCACAGCTTCCAACCTGATAGTCGCCCAACCTCGGAGGACCCGCTTCTACCTCCTACCCAAAATCCACAAACAGAACTGCCCCGGTAGACCGATCGTCTCAGCTTGCTCCTGCCCCACAGAACTCATTTCTCGTTATCTTGACTCCCTTCTCTCTTCCCTTGTCCAGTCCCTTCCCACCTACATCCGTGATTCCTCTGACACCTTATGTCACATCAACAATTTCCAGTTCCCTGGCCCCAACCGCTTCCTCTTCACCATGGACGTCCAATCCCTCTACACCTCCATCCCCCACCAGGATGGTCTGAGGGCCCTTAGCTTCTTCCTCGAACAGAGGCCCGAACAATCCCCATCCACCACTACTCTCCTCCGTCTGGCTGAACTTGTTCTCACGCTGAACAATTTCTCCTTCAACTCCTCTCACTTCCTCCAAATAAAAGGTGTGGCTATGGGTACCGCATGGGCCCCAGCTGTGCCTGTCTCTTTATGGGGTAAGTGGAACATTCCTTGTTCCAGTCCTACTCCGGACCCCTTCCACAACTTTTTCTCCGGTACATCGATGATTACTTCGATGCTGCTTCATGGTCTCGTCGGGACTTGGAAAAATTTATTAATTTTGCTTCCAATCTCCACCCCTCCATCATTTTCACGTGGTCCATCTCTGACACTTCCCTTCCCTTCCTTGACCTCTCTGTCTCAATTTCTGGTAATAGACTATCCACCAATATCCATTACAAGCCTACCGACTCCCACAGCTACCTCGACTACAGCTCCTCACACCCCACTTCCTGTAAGGAGTCCATCCCTTTCTCTCAGTTCCTTCGCCTCCGTCGCATCAGTTCCAATGATATTACATTCAAAAACAGTTCCTCTGACATGTCCTCCTTCTTCCTTAACAGAGGTTTTCCACCCACGGTCGTTGACAGGGCACTCAACCGTGTCCAGCCCATCTCCTGCGCATCTGCCCTCACGCCTTCTCCTCCCTCCCAGAAACATGATAGAGTCCCCCTTGTCCTCACTTATTACCCCACCAGCCTCCGCATTCAAAGGATCATCCTCCGCCATTTCCGCCAACTCTAGCATGATGCCACCACCAAACACATCCTCCCTTCACCCCTCCTATCGGCATTCCGTAGGGATCGTTCCCTCCAGGACACCCTGGTCCACTCCTCCATCACCCACTACTCCTCAACCCCCTCCTATGGCACCTCCCCATGCCCACGCAAAAGATAAAACACCTGCTCCTTCACTTCCTCTCTCCTCACCGTCCAAGGGCCCAAACACTCCTTTTAAGTGAAGCAGCATTTCACTTGCATTTCCCCCCTACTGCATTCGTTGCTCCCAATGCGGTCTCCTCTACATTGGAGAGACCAAACATAAACTGGGCAATCGCTTTGCAGAACACCTGCGGTCTGTCCGCAAGAATGACCCAAACCTCCCTGTCGCTTGCCATTTTAACACTCCACCCTGCTCTCTTGCCTACATGTCTGTCCTTGGCTTGCTGCATTGTTCCAGTGAAGCCCAATGCAAACTGGAGGAACAACACCTCATCTTCCGACTAGGCACTTTACAGCCTTCCGGACTGAATATTGAATTCAACAACTTTAGGTCTTGAACTCCCTCCTCCATCCCCACCCCCTTTCTGTTTCTTCCCCCTTCCTTTTGTTTTTCCCAATAAATTATACAGATTTTTCTTTTCCCACCTATTTCCATTATTTTTAAATCTTTTATGCTCTCCCCACCCCCACTAGAGCTATACCTTGAGTCCCCGACCATCCATTCTTAATTAGCATATTTGTTTAGATAATATCACCAACTTTAACAGCTATGTGTTCTTTTGTTCTGTTGTCTGTGACATCTTTTGATGATCTGCTCCTATCACTGCTTGTTTGTCCCTACAACCACACCAACCCCCTCCACTGCTCTCCTCCCACCCAACACCGCCCCCCCCCCCCACACACCTTAAACCAGCTTATATTTCACCCCTTTCTTGGATTCACTCAGTTCTGTCGAAGGGTCATGAGGACTCGAAACGTCAACTCTTCTTCTCCGCCGATGCTGCCAGACCTGCTGAGTTTTTCCAGGTAATTCTGTTTTTGTTTTGGATTTCCAGCATCCGCAGTTTTTTTGTTTTTATATTATTACACTCCTCCTTGTGGTGACAAAGGGTTATTAGACTTGGGTTTAAGGCACACCTCTGGCTGGTGACAAGTGGTTATTGCGCTCCGCCTGCTGCTGACTCAAGGTAATTATACTCCCCCTGGTGGTGACAAACGGTTATTGGACTTGGTTTTATTGCACTCATTCGGCTGGTTACAAAGGGTTATTACACTCCTCCTGTGGCGACAAGGGGTTATTACACTCCTCCTGTGGTGACAAAGGAGGTTATTACACTCCTGCTGGAGTGAAGAGGATATTGCACTCCTCCTGTTGGTGACAGGGGGTTATTACCCTCCTCCTGCTGTTGACAAGCGGCTATTACTCTCGTCCTGCTGGTGACAAGGGGTTATTACACACCGCTTGCTGGTGACAGGGGGGTTAGTGCACTCCTCGACCTGGTGACTCACAGTTATTACACACCTCCAGCTGGTGACAAGGGGTTATTACACTCCTCCTGCTGGTGACTCAATGTTATTACACTCCTCCGGCTGGTGACTCGATGTTATTACACTCCTCCTGATGGAGACTTGGCGTTATTACACTCCTCCTGCTGGTGACTCGGGGTTATTACACTCCTCCTGCTGGTGACTCCGGGTTATTACACTCCTCCTGCTGGTGACTTGGGGTTAATACACTCCTCCTGCTGGAGAGAAGGGGATATTGCACTCCTCCTGCTGGTGACAAGGGGTTATTGCCCTCCTCCTGCTGGTGACTCAAGGTTATTACACTCCTCCTTGTGGTGACAAGCGGTTATTAGCCTTGGGTTTGTTGAGCTCCTCTGGCTGGTGACAAGGGGTTATTACACTCCTCCTATGGTGACAAGGGGTTATTGCACTACTCCTGCTGGTGACTCATAATTATTACACTCCTCCTGGTGGTGACAAGCGATTATTAGACTTGGGTTTATTGCACTCCTCCAGCTGGTGACAAGGGGTTATTGCCCTCCTCCTGCTGGTGACTTATGGTTATTACACACCTCCTGGTGATGACAAAGGGTTATTAGACTTGGGTTTAAGGCACACCTCTGGCTGGTGACAAGAGCTTATCGCACTCCTCCTGCTGCTGACTCAAGGTTATTACATTTCTCCTGGTGGTGACAAGCGGTTATTAGAATTGGGTTTATTGCACTCATCCGGCTGGTGACAAAGGGTTATTACACTCCTCCTGTGGTGAAAAAGGGGGATATTGCACTCCTCCTGCTGGTGACTCATAGTTATTACACTCCTCCTGCTGGTGACAAGCGGTTATTAGACTTGGGTTTATTGCAGTCCTCCAGCTGGTGACAAGGGTTTATTACACTCCTGCTGCTGGTGACTAGGGGGCTTATTACACTCCTCCTGCTGGTCACTTCGGGTTATTACACTGCTCCTGATGGTGACTTGGAATTATTATACTCCTCCTGCTGGAACGAAGAGGATATTGTACTCCTCCTGTTGGTGACAGGAGGTTATTGCCCTCCTCCTGCTGGTGACACATGGTTATTACACACCTCCTGGTGGTGACAAGCGGTTATTAGACTTGGGTTTATTGCACTCCTCCGGCTGGTGACAAGGGGTTATTACACTCCTGCTGCTGGTGACAAGGGGTCTTATTAAACTCCTCCTGCTGGTGACTCGGGGTTATTACACTGCTCCTGATGGTGACTTGGTGCTATTGCAACCTCTGGCTGGTGACAAGGGGTTATTGCCCTCCTCCTGCTGGTGACTCATGGTTATTACACACCTCCTGGTGAAGACAAAGGGTTATTAGACTTGGGTTTAAGGCACACCTCTGGCTGGTGATAAGGGTTTATTGCAATCCTCCTGCTGCTGACTCAAGGTTATTACATTTCTCCTGGTGGTGACAAGCGGTTATTAGAATTGGGTTTATTGCACTCATCCGGCTGGTGACAAAGGGTTATTATACTCCTCCTGTGGTGAAAAAGGGGGATATTGCACTCCTCCTGCTGGTGACTCATAGTTATTACACTCCTCCTGCTGGTGACAAGCGGTTATTAGACTTGGGTTTATTGCACTCCTCCGGCTGGTGACTTGGAGTTATTACACTCCTCCTGCTGTAGATGAGGGGATATTGCACTCCTCCTGCTGGTGACAAGGGGATATTACAACCCTCCTACTGGTGACAAGTGGTGATTACACTCCTACTGCTGATGACAAGGGTTAATTACACAACCCTGGCTGGTGACAAGGGGTAATTACTCTCCTCCTGCTGGTGACCTGGGGTTATTGCACCCCCTGCTGGTGACAAGGGTTTATTACATTCCTCCTGCGGGTGACAAGGGGTTATTACACTCCCACTGCTGGTGACAAGGGGTTATTACACAACCCTGGCTGGTGACAAGGGGTTATTACACTCCTCATGCTGGTGATAAGCAGTGTTTGCACTCCTCCTGCTGGTGAGAAGGGGTTATCACATGCTTCCTGCTGGTGATAAGTAGTTATTGCACTTCCCCTGCTGGAGACTCGGGGTTATTACACTCCTGCTGCCGGTGACTTGGCGTCATTACACTCCTCCTGCTGGTGATAAGGGGTTATTGCACTCCTCCTGCTGGTGACAAGGGTTTATTGCACTCCTACTGCTGATGACCCAGGGTTTTTTACATCTCCTGGTGGTCACTTTGGCTTATTGCACTCCTCCTGCTGGTGACTCGGAGATATTACACTCCTAATGCTGGTGACAGTGGGTTATTGCACTCATCCAGCGGTTGACTTGGGGTTATTACACTCCTCCTGATGGTGACTCGGAGATATTACACTCCCACTGCTGGTGACAAGGGGTTATTACACAACCCTGGCTGGTGACAAAGAGTTATTACACTCTTCCTGCAGGTGACAAGCAGTGTTTGCACTCCTCTTGCTGGTGATAAGGGGTTATCACACACCTCCAGCTGGTGATAAGTGGTTATTGTACTCCCCCTGCTGGTGAGAAGGGGTTATTATACTCCTCCTGCTGGTGGCTTGGGTTTTTCCACTCCCTCTGCTGGAGATGCAGTGTTATTACACTCCTCAACCTGGTGAGAAGGGGTTATTACTCTCCTCCTGCTGGTGACAAGGGGCTATTGCACCCCTCCTGCTAGTGACAAGCAGTGTTTGCACTCCTGCTGGTGACAAGGGGTTATCACATGCCTCCAGCTGGTGACAAGGGGTTATTGCACTGTGCCAGCTGGTGACTCATAGTTATTACACTCCTCCTGGTGGTGACAAGCGGTTATTAGATTTGGGTTTATTGCACTCCTCTGGCTGGTGACTAGGGTTTATTACACTCCTCCTGCTGGAGACAAGAGGATATTGCACTCCTCTTGCTGGTGACAGGGGATTATTGCCCTCCTCCTGCTGGTGACACATAATTATTACACACCTCCTGGTGGTGACAAGGGGTTATTAGAGTTGGGTTTATGGCACACCTCCGGCTGGTGACAAAGGGGTTATTGCACTCCACCTGCTGCTGACTCAAGGTTATTACACTTCTCCTGGTGGTGACAAGCGGTTATTAGAATTGGGTTTATTGCACTCATCCGGCTGGTGATAAAGGGTTATTACACTCCTCCTGTGGTGACAAAGGGGGATATTACACTCCTCCTGCTGGTGACTCAAGGTTATTACACTCCTCCTGGTGGTGACAAGCGGTAATTGGACTTGGGTTTATTACACTCCTCTGGCTGGTGACAAGGGGTTATTACACTCCTCCTGTGGTGACAAAGGAGGTTATTACACTCCTCCTGGTGATGACAAGTGGTTATTAGACTTGGGTTTATTGCACTCCTCCTGCTGGTGACAAGGGTTTATTACACTCCTGCTTCTGGTGACTTGGAATTATTACACTCCTCCTGCTGGAGCAAAGAGGATATTGCACTCCTCCTGCTGGTGACAGAGAGCTATTGCCCTCCTCCTGCTGGTGACACATGGTTATTACACACCTCCTGGTGATGACAAGGGGTTATTAGACTTGGGTTTATGTCATACCTCCGGCTGGTGACAAGGTGTTATTGCACTCCTCCTGCTGGTGACAAGGGGCTTATTACACTCCTCCTGCTAGTGACTCGGGGTTATTACACTGCTCCTGATGGTGTGTTGGTGTTATTGAACACCCCCTGCTGGTGACTCGGGGTTATTACACGCCTCCTGCTGGTGACACATGGTTATTACACACCTCCTGGTGATGACAAGGGGTTATTAGACTTGGGTTTATGTCATACCTCCGGCTGGTGACAAGGTGTTATTGCACTCCTGCTGCTGGTGACAAGGGGCTTATTACACTCCTCCTGCTAGTGACTCAGGGTCATTACACTGCTCCTGATGATGACTTGGTGTTATTGAAAACCTCCTGCTGGTGACTCGGGGTTATTACACTCCTCCTGCTGGTGACTTGGAGTTATTGCACTCCTCCTGCTGGTGACAAGGGGTTATTACAATCCTGCTGCAGGTGATAAGTGGTGATTACACTCCTACTGCTGATGACAAGAGTTAATTACACAACCCTGGCTGGTGACAAGGGGTAATTACTCTCCAATGGCTGGTGACCTGGGGTTATTGCACTCCCCCTGCTGATGACAAGGGTTAATTACACAACCCTGGCTGGTGACAAGGGGTAATTACTCTCCAACTGCTGGTGACCTGGGGTTATTGCACTCCCCCTGCTGGTGACAAGGGTTTATTACATTCCTCCTGCGTGTGACAAGGGGTTATTACACTCCCACTGCTGGTGACAAGGGGTTATTACACAACGCTGGCAGGTGACAAGGGGTTATTACACTCCTCATGCTGGTGACAAGCAGTGTTTGCAATCCTCCTGCTGGTGATAATTGGTTATTGCACTCCTACTGCTGGTGACCCAGGGTTATGTACACCTCCTGGTGGTCACTTTGGCTTATTGCACTCCTCCTGCTGGTGACTCGGGGATATAACACTCCTAATGCTGGTGACAATGGGTTATTGCACTCCTCCAGCGGTTGACTTGGGGTTATTACACTCTGGTGACTCGGGTTCATTACACTCCTCCTGCAGGTGACAATTGGTTATCGCCCTCCTCCTGCTGGTGACTCCCGGTTATTACAATCCTCCTGCTGGTGGCAAGAGGCTATTGCACTCCTCCTGCTAGTGACAAGGGGTTATTACACTCCTCCTGCGGGTGACAAGGGGTTATTACACTCCCACTGCTGGTGACAAGGGGTTATTACACAACCCTGGCTGGTGACAAAGAGTTATTACACTCTTCCTGCAGGTGACAAGCAGTGTTTGCTCTCCTCCTGCTGGTGACAAGGGGTTATCACACACCTCCAGCTGGTGATAAGCGGTTATTGTACTCCCCCTGCTGGTGAGAAGGTGTTATTACACTCCTCCTGTTGGTGGCTTGGGTTTTTGCACTCCCTCTGCTGGAGACGCAGTGTTATTACACTCCTCAAGCTGGTGAGAAGTGGGTCATTACTCTCCTCCTGCTGGTGACAAGGGGCTATTGCACTCCTCCTGCTGGTGACAAGGTTTTATTGTCCTCCTGCTGGTGACAAGTGTTTATTGCCCTCCACCTGCTGGTGACTCGGGGATCTCACACTCCTACTGCTGGTGACTCGGGGTCATTGCACTCCTATTACTGGTGACTTGGGATTATTACACTCCTTGGAGTGATTCCGCTCCTCCTGCTGCTGACTCGGGTTATTATACTCCTCCTGCTAGTGACAAGCAGTGTTTGCTCTCCTCCTGCTGGTGACAAGAGTTTATCACACGCCTCCTATTGGTGATAAGCGGTTATTGCACTCCCCCTGCTGGTGAATTCGGGTTATTACACTACTCCTGCTGGTGGCTTGGGGATTTTGCACTCCCTCTGCTGGAGGCTCGGGGTTATTACACTCCTCCAGCTGGTGACAAAGAGGTATTCCGCTTGGATTTATTGCACTCCTCCTGCTAGTGACAAGGGGTTATTGCACTGCTCCTGCTGGTGACTCAGTGTCATTGCACTCCTCGTGGTGGCAACGGGTTACTACACTCCTCCTGCTGGTGACAAGGGGTTATTACACTCCTGCTGCTGGTGACTCGTGGTTATAACAGTCCTTCAGCTGGTGACAAGGGGGTATTACAATTGGATTTATTGTAATCCTCCGGCTGGTGACACGGGGTTATTATGTTCCTCCGGCAAGTGACGAGGGATTATTACTCCCCTTCTGGTGACAAGGGGTTATTACACTCCTCCTGCTGGTGGCAAGGGGTTATTACATTCCTCCTGCTGGTGACACGGGTTTATTACACACCTCCTGCTGGTAGCAAGGGGTTATTACACTCCTCCTACTATGCTCCCTCTGCTGGTACAAGGGATTATTACACAACCCCAGCTGGTGACAAGGGGATTATTACATTCCTCCTGCTGGTGACAAGAGGTTATTATGCTCACCCTGCTGGTGACAAGGGGTAATTACACAACCCTGGCTGGTGAAAAGGGGTTATCACGTGCCTCCTGCTGGTGATAAGCAGTTATTCCACTCCACCTGCAGGAGACTCTGAGTTATTACACTCCTCCTACCGGTGACTCGGCGCCATTACACCCCTCCTTCTGGCGACTGAGGGTCATTGCACTCCTTCTGCTGGTGGCTTGCGGTTATTGCACTCCTCCTGCTGATGACAAGGGGTTATTACACTCCTCCTGCTTTTGACGAGGCGTTATTACACTCCTCCTGCTGGTGACAAGGGGTTATTACACAACCCTGGCTGGTGACAAGGGGTTATTACACACCACCTGTTGGTGACAAGCAGTGTTTGCACTCCACCCGCTGGTGATATGGGGTTATCACACATCTGCTGGTGATAAGCGGTTATTGCACTTGCCCTGCTGGAGACTCAGGGTTATTACACTCCTGCTGCCGGTGACTCGGCATCATTACACACCTCCTGCTGATGACAAGGGGTTATTGTACTCCTGCTGGTGACAAGGGTTTATTACACTCCTCCTGCTGGTGACAAGGGTTTATTGCAATCCCCCTGCTGATGAATTGGGTTTATTACACTCCTCCTGTTGGTGCCTTGGGGATTTTGCACTCCCTCTGAAGGAGGCTCGGGGTTATTACACTCCTCCTGCCAGTGACTCAGGGTCATTACACTCCTTTTCCGGGTGACAAGGGGTTATCACACTTGTCCTGCTCGTGACAAGATGTTATTACACTCCTCCTACTGGTGACAAGGGTTTATTGCACTCCTCTTGCTGGTGATAAGTGCTTATTGCCCTCCACCTGCTGGTGACTCATGGTTATTACACTCCTCCAGCTGGTGACAAGCTATTTTTACTCTCCTCCTGCTGGTGACTTGGGGTTATTACCTCCTCCTGCTTGTGACAATTGGTTATTGCACCCCTCCTGGTGGTGAAAAGGGGTTGTTACACTGCTCTTGCTGGCAACTCGGGATTATTGCACCCCGCCTGCTCTTGGCTCGGGGTTATTGCACTCCCCCTGCTGGTGCCTTGGTGTTAGTGCAATTCCCCTGTTGGTAACTTGGGTTTATTACATTCCTGCTGGTGAGTCGCGGTCACTACGCTCCGCCTGCTGGTGACAAGGGTTTATTGCACTCCTCCTGCTGGTGGCTTGCATTTATTGCACTGCTCCTACTGGTGACATGGGGTTATTGCACTTGGGCTTATTGCACTCCTCCGGCTGGTGACAAGGGGTTTATTACACTCCTCCGGCTGGTGACAATGTGTTCTTACACTCCTCCTGCTGGTGACTTGGGGTTATTACGCTCCTCCTGCTGGTGACAAGGTGCTTTTCACTCCTCCTGCTGGTCACAAGGGGTTATTCCACTGCTCCTGCTGGTGACTTGGGGTTAGTGCACTACCCCTGTTGGTGACTCAGGGTTATTTCACTCCTCCAGTTGGTGAGTCGGGGTCATTACGCTCTCCTGCTGGTGACAAGCAGTTATTACTCTCCTCCTGCTGGTGACAAGGGGTTATTACACTCCTCCTGCTGGTGGCAAGTGATTATTGCACTCCTCCTGTGGGTGACTCATGGTTATTACACTCCTCCTGATGGTGACAAGGTGTCATTACACTCCTGCTGGTGACGCGGGTTTCTTACACTCCTCCTGCTGGTAACTTGGGATTATTGCACTCCTGCTGGTGACAAGGTGTTACTGCACTCCACCTGCTGGTGACAAGGGGTTATAACCCCTCCTGCTCGTGACAAGGGGTTATTACACCCCTTCTGCTGTTGACTTGTGGTTATTACGCTCCCCCTGCTGGTGACAAGCAGTTATTGCACTCCTACTGCTGGTGACAAGGGGTTATTACACTCCTCCTGATGGTTACTTGGGGTTACTGCACTCCCCCACTGGCATCTTGGGGTTATTACACTGCTTCTGCTATTGACTTGGGGTTACTACACTCCTCCGGCCGGTGACTCAGGGTTACTGCACTCCTCCTGCTGGTGACAAATGGTTATTACATTCCTCCCACTAGCGACTCGGGGTTATTACACGCCTCCTGCTGGTGACAAGAGGTTATTACACTCCTCCTGTTGGTGGCTTGGGGCTATTACACTCCTCCTGCTGGTGACTCGGGGTTATTGCGCTCCTCCTGCGGGTTACTCAGGGTTATTACACTCCTCCTGCTGGCGACAAGTGGTTATTACACTCCTCCTAATGGTGACAAGGGGTTATTACACTCCTCCTGCTGGGGACTCAGAGTTACTGCACTGCCCCTGCTGGCGACGGGGTTATTACATTTCTACTGCTATTAACTTGGGGTTATTGCACTCCTCCGGACGGTGACTTGGGGTTACTGCACTCCTCCAGCTGGAGACTTGGGGTTATTGTACTCCTCCAGCTGGTGACAAGGCGTTATTATGCTCCTCCTGTTGGTGACAAGGAGTTATTGCACTCCTACTGCTGGTGACAAGTGGTTATTACACTCCTCCTGCTGGTTACTTGGGGTTTTTACCGTTCCTCCTCCTGGTGACAAGGGGTTCTCACACTCCTCCTGCTGGTGACTTGAGGTTACTGCACGTCCCCTCCTGGCATCTTGGAGTTATTGCACTCCTCTGGCCAGTGTCTTGGGCTTACTGCACTCCTCCGGCTGGAGACTTGAGGTTACTGCACTCCTCCAGCTGGTGACAAGGCATTATTGCACTTCTCCTGCTGGTGGCAAGGGGTTACTACACTCCTCCTGCTGGTGACAATGGGTTATTACACTCCTCCTGCAGCTGGCAAGGGGCTATTACACTCCTCCTGCTGGTGACTTGGTGTTATTACGCTCCTCCTGTTGGTGACCTGGGGCTATGTCACTCCTTCTGCCAGTGACAAGGGGTTATTACACACTTCCTGCTGGTGACTCAGGGTTATTACAGTCCTCCTGCTGGTGACTCAGAGTTATTATACTGCTCCTGCTGGTGACTCGGGGTTATTACACTCTGCCTTGCTGGTGACAAGTGGTTATTAGATTCCTCCTCCTGCTGACTCAGGGTTATTACACTCCTCCTGTTGGTGACTCGGGATAATTACCCTCCTCCTGCTGGTGACTCGGGGTTATTACACTCATCCTGCTGGTGAATTGAGGTGATTACAGTCCTCCTGCTGGTGAAAAGAGGTTATTACACTCCTGCTGGTGAGTCATGGTTATTACACTCCTCCTGCTGGTGACTCACGATTATTGCACTCTCCTGCTGGTGATAAGGCTTTATTACATTCCTTATGCTGGTGACAAGGGGTTATTACAGTCTTCATGCTGGTGACTCAGAGTTATTGCACTCCTCCTGCTGGTGTTAAGGCATTATTACACTCCTTATGGTGGTGACAAGGGGCTATTACATTCCTCATGCTGGTGACAAGAAGCTATTATAGTCCTCCTGCTGGTGACTCAGAGTTATTGCACTCCTCCTGCTGGTGACTTGGGGTTATTACACTCCTGCTGGTGACAAGTGGTTATTAAATTCCTCCTCCTGGTGACTCGGGGTTATTACACTCCTCTTGCTGGTGACCAGGGGTTATTAGACTTGGGTTATTGCACTCCTCCTGCTGGTGACAGGGGCTATTGCAATCCCCCTGGTGACTTGGGATGATTACACGCCTTCTGCTGGTGACTCGGTGTCATTACACTGCTACTGCTGGTGACAAGGGGTTAATGCTATACTCCTGTTGGTAACTAAAGTTATTACATTCCCCTGCTGGTGACAAGTGGTTATGACACTCCTCCAGCTGGTGACAAGGGGTTATTGCACTACCGCAGCTGGTGACAAGGGGTTATTACTCTCCTCCTGCTGGTGACAAGGTGTTACTACACTCCTCCTGCTGGTGACAAAGGGTTATTGCACTACCGCCGCTGGTGACAGGGGGTTATTACTCTCCTCCTGCTGGTGGCAAGGTGTTACTACACTCCTCCTGCTGGTGACAAGGAGTTATTGAACTCCTCCTGCTGGTGACTTGCATTTATTACAATGTTCCTGTGTTATTATCCTCCTCCTGCTGGTGACAAGGGGTTATTGCACTACTGCGGATGGTGACAAGGGGTATTACTCTCCTCCTGCTCGTGGCAAGGTGTTACTACACTCCTCCCACTGGTGACAAGGGGTTATTGAACTCCTCCTGCTGGTGACTTGCATTTATTACAATGTTCCTGCACGTGACAAGGGGTTATTACACTTCTCCTGCTGGCGACAAGGAATTATTCCACTCCCCCTGCTGGTGACAAGGGGTTATTACGCCCCCCACACACGCACCTTAAACCAGCTTATATCTCAACTCTTTCTTGGACTCGAACTCAAGTTCTGTCGAAGGGTCATGAGGACCCGAAACGTCAACTCTTTTCTTCTCCACCGATGCTGCCAGACCTGCTGAGTTTTTCCAGGTAATTCTGTTTTTGTTTTGGATTTCCAGCATCCGCAGTTTTTTTGCTTTTATCTCTGTGTTTAATTGACTGCCACTGCTCTTCAAGAAATGCCTACCTCCTTGAAGAAGTTCTGTTCCTCTCTGCGACAAGATTTCCATATCTCTCTGTCGTCTTGCTCACCTTCGTTGCTTTCCATTTCCCTCCTAGTGTTTGACAAGGTGTTTACTAAAACCCGCTTTCACAGCCATATCTCCTTTCTCAGTGCACCAACTTTAACTCTAACACCTATGTGTTCTATTGTACTATTGTCATTGACATCTTTTGATGATCTGCTTCTATCACTGCTTGTTTGTCCTTACAACCACACCCTCCCCCCTCCACCTCTCTGTCTCTCTATCTCTCCGCCCCCCACACACACCTTAAACCAGCTTATATTTCAACTCTTTCTTGGACTCGAACTCAAGTTCTGTCGAAGGGTCATGAGGACTCGAAACATCAACTCTTTTCTTCTCCGCCGATGCTGCCAGACCTGCTGAGTTTTTCCAGGTAATTCTGTTTTTGTTATTACGTTCCTCCTGCTAGTGACACAGGGTTGTTACACTCCTCCTGCTGGTGACAAGGTGTTATTGCACTTAGGTTTATAGCACTCCTCCAGCTGGTGACAAGGGTTATTACACTCCTCTTGCTGTTGACAAGGGGATTATTACACTCCTGCTGGTAACAAGTTGTTATTACACTGCTCCTGCTGATGACAATGGGTTATTACACGCCTCCTGCTGGTGACTTGGGATTATGCACTCCTCCTGCTGGTGACAAGGGGTTATTACACTCCCCCTGCTCATGACAAGGTTATTATACTCCTCCTGCTGGTGACAAGGTGTTATTGCACTCCTCCTGCTAGTGACAAGCGGTAAGTACACTCCTCCTGCTGGTGACTTGGGGTTGTTGCACTACTGTGGCTGGTGACAAGGGACTATTACTCTCCTCCTCTGGTGGCAAGGGATTACTACACTCCTCCTGCTGGTGACAAGGGGTTATTGCACTCCTCCTGCTGGTGACTCACATTTATTACAATGTTCCTGCACGTGACAAGGGGTTATTACACTCCTCCCACTGGCGACAATGGGTTATTCAACTCCCTCTGCAGGTGGCAAGGGGTTATTACACTCAAGCTGGTGACTTGTGGTTATTATGCTCCTCCTGCTGGTGACAATTAGTTATCACACTCCACCTGCTGGTGACTCAGGGTTACTGCACTCCCCCTGCTGGCGACTTTGGTTTATTACACTTCTTCTGCTATTGACTTGGGGTTATTGCACTCCTCCGGACGGTGACTTGGGATTACTGCACTCCTCCGGCTGGAGACATGGGGTTACTGCACTCTTCCGGCTGGTGACCAGGTGTTATTACAACCCTCCTGCTGGTGGCAAGGGGTTATTGCACTCCTCCTGCTGGTGACAAAGGATTATTACATTCCTCCCGCTAGTTACTCGAGGTTATTACACTACTGCTGGTGACAAGGGGCTATTACACTACTTCTGCCAGTGACAAGGGGTTATTACACTCCTCATGCTGGGGTCTCAGTGTTATTACTCTCTTCCTGCTGGTGACTCGGGGTTATTGCCCTCCTCCTGCTGGTGCATCGTGGTCACCACACTCCTCCTGCTGGTGACAAGGGGCTATTGGTCTCCTCCTGCTGGTGACAAGGGTATTGCACTCCTCCTGCTGGTGACTTGCATTTATTACGCTGCTCGTGCTGGTGACACGGGGTTATTACACTCCTCCTGCTGGTGACAAGGGTTCATTGCACTCCTGCTGATGACAAGTGCTTATTGCCCTCCACCTGCTGGTGACAAGTGCTTATTGCCCTCCACCTGCTGGTGACTCATGGTAATGGCACTCCTCCTGCTGGGGACTTGGGGTTAATGCATGCCCCTATTGGTGACTCAGGGTTATTACATTCCTCTTGCTGGTGAGTCGGGATCATTACACTCATCCTGCTGGTGACAAGCGTTTTTTACTCTCCTCCTGCTGATGACAAGGGATTATTACACTCCTCCTGTTGGTGATAAGACAAGGGCTTATTACACTCCTCCTGCTGGTGACTTGGGGTTATTACCCTCCTTCTGCTGGTGACAATAGGTTATTGCACTTTTCCTGCTGGTGAAAAGGGGTTGTTACACAGCTCCAGATGGTAACTCGGGATTATTGCACTCCGCCTGCTCGTGGCTCAGGGTTAGTGCACTCCCCCTGGTGGTGCCTTGGGGTTAGAGCAATCCCCTTGTTGGTAACTTGGGGTTATTACACTCCTGCTGGTGAGTCATGGACACTACACTCCTCCTGCTAGTGGCTTGCATTTATTGCACTGCCCATACTGGTGACGAGGGGTTATTGCACTTGGGTTTATTGCACTCCTCCTGCTGATGACTTGGGGTTATTATGCTCCTCCTGCTGGTGACAAGGTGTTATTGCACTCCTCCTGCTGGTCACAAGGGGTTTTTCCACTGCTCCTGCTGGTGACTTGGGGTTCGTGCACTCCCCCTGTTGGTGACTCAGGGTTATTTCACTCCTCCAGTTGGTGAGTCGGGGTCATTACGCTCCTTCTGCTGGTGACAAGCAGTTATTACTCTCCTCCTGCTGGTGACAAGGGTTTATTACACTCCTCCTGCTGGTGGCAAGGGATTATTGCACTCCTCCTGTGGGTGACTCACGGTTATTACACTCCTCCTGCTGGTGACAAGGTGGTTCTGCACTCATCCTGCTGGTGAAAAGGAGTTGTTACACTGTTCTTGCTGGTGACTCGGAGTCATTACATTCCTCCTGGGGACAATGGGTTTATTACTCTCCACCTGTTGATTGCTCAGGAGTATTGCACTCTGGCTACGGATGAGTTGGGGTGATTACTCTCCTCCTGCTGGTGTCAAGGGGTTATTACATTTGGGTTTATTGCACTCCTCTGGCTGGTGAATAGGGGTTATAACACTCCAGCTGCTGGTGACAAGGGGGGTTATTACACACCCCCTGCTGGTGAAAAGGATTTATTACACTCCTGCAGGTGACAAGGTGTTATTACCCTCCTCCTGTTGGTGACAATGGGTTATTACACTCCCCCTGCTGGTGACAAGGTGTTATTGCACTCCTCCTGCTAGTGACAAGCGGTAAGTACACTCCTCCTACTGGTGACTTGGGGTTGTTGCACTACCACGGCTGGTGACAAGGGGCTATTACTCTCCTCCTCTGGTGGCAAGGGATTACTACACTCCTTCTGCTGGTGACTTGTGGTTATTATGCTCCTCCTGCTGGTGACAAGTGGTTATCACACTCCACCTGCTGGTGACTCAGGGTTACTGCACTCCCCCTGCTGGCGACTTTGGTTTATTACACTTCTGCTATTGACTTGGGGTTATTGCTCTCCTCTGGACGGTGACTTGGGATTACTGCACTCCTCCGGCTGGAGACATGGGGTTACTGCACTCCTCCGGCTGGTGACCAGGTGTTATTACAACCCTCCTGCTGGTGGCAAGGGGTTATTGCACTCCTCCTGCTGGTGACAAAGGATTATTACATTCCTCCCGCTAGTTACTCGAGATTATTACACTACTGCTGGTGACAAGGGGCTATTACACTACTTCTGCCAGTGACAAGGGGTTATTACACTCCTCCTGCTGGTGACAAGGGGCTATTGGTCTCCTCCTGCTGGTGACAAGGGGTTATTGCACTCCTCCTGCTGGTGACTTGCATTTATTACACTGCTCGTGCTGGTGACACGGGGTTATTACACTCCTCCTGCTGGTGACAAATGTTCATTGCACTCCTGCTGATGACAAGTGCTTATTGCCCTCCACCTGCTGGTGACAAGTGCTTACTGCCTTCCACCTGCTGGTGACTCATGGTTATTGCACTCCTCCTGCTGAGGACTTGGGATTAATGCATGCCCCCTATTGGTGACTCAGGGTTATTACATTCCTCCTGCTGGTGAGTCGGGATCATTACACTCATCCTGCTGGTGACAAGGAGTTGTTACACTGCTCCTGCTGGTGACTCGGGGTCATAACATTCCGCCTGGGGACAATGGGTTTATTATTCTTCTCCTGTTGATTGCTCAGGATTGTAGCACTCTGGCTGCGGGTGACTTGGGGTGATTACTCTCCTCCTGCTGGTGTCAAGGGGTTATTGCATTTGGGTTTATTGCACTCCTCCGGCTGGTGACTAGGAGTTATAACACTCCAGCTGCTGGTGACAAGGGGGTTATTGCACTCCTCCTGCTGGTGAAAAGGGGTTATTACACTTCTGCTGGTGACAAGGTTTTATTACACTCCTCCTGCAGATGACTTGTGGTTATTACGCTCCTCCTGCTGGTGACAAGGAGTTATTGCACTCCTACTGCTGGTGACAAGGGGTTATTACACTCCTCCTGCTGGTTACTTGGGATTTTCACACTCCTCCTCCTGGTGACAAGGGGTTATCACACTCCACCTACAGGTGACTTGGGGTTATTGGACTCCCCCACTGGCATCTTGGGGTTATTTCACTCCTTCCGCTATTGACTTGGGGTTATTACACTCCTCCGGCCGGTGACTTGGGGTTACTGCACTCCTTCTGCTGGTGACAAGGCGTTATTACACTACTCCGGCTGGTGGCAAGGGGTTATTACACTCCTCCTGCTGGTGACAAGGGATTATTGCACTCCTCCTGCTGGTGACAATGGGTTATCACACCCCTCCCGCAGCTGGCAAGGGGACATTACACTCTTCCTGCTGGTGCCAAGGGATTATTACATTCCTCCCGCTAGTGACTCGAGGTTATTACACTCCTGCTGGTGATAAGGGGTTATTGCACTCCTCCAGTTGGTGACTCGGGATAATTACACTCCTCCTGCTGGTGACAAGGGGTTATTACACTCCTCCTGCTGGTGACAAGGGGTTATTACACTCCTCCTGCTGGTGACAAGGGATTATTGCACTCCTCCTACTGGTGACAATGGGTTATCACACCCCTCCCGCAGCTGGCAAGGGGACATTATACTCTTCCTGCTGGTGCCAAGGGATTATTACATTCCTCCCGCTAGTGACTCGAGGTTATTACACTCCTGCTGGTGATAAGGGGTTATTGCACTCCTCCAGTTGGTGACTCGGGATAATTACACTCCTCCTGCTGGTGACAAGGGGTTATTACACTCCTCCTGCTGGTGACAAGGGGTTATTACGCTCCTCCTGCTGGTGACAAGAAGTTATTGCACTCCTACTACTGATGACAAGGGGTCATTATACTCATCCTGCTGGTTACTTAGGGTTTTTACACTCCTCATCCTGGTGACAAGGGGCTATCACACTCCACCTGCAGGTGACTTGGGGTTACTGCACTCCCCCACTGACATCTTGGGGTTATTACACTGCTTCTGCTATTGACTTGGGGTTATTACACTCCTCTGGCCGGTGACTTGGGGTTACTGCACTCCTCCAGCTGGTGACAAGGCATTATTAAATTCCTGCTCCTGCTGACTCTGGGTTATTACACTCCTCCTGATGGTGACTCGGGGTTTTTACACTCCTCCTGCTGGTGACTCAAGCTGATTACAGTCCTTCTGCTGGTGACAAGCAGTTATTACACTCCTCCTGCTGGTGACTCGGGATTATTACACTCTTGTTACTGGTGACTCGCGGTTATTGCATTCTTCCTGCTGGTGACTCATGGTTATTACACTCCTCCTGCTGGTGTCTCACGATTATTGCACTCCTCCTGCTGGTGATAAGGTGTTATTACATTCCTAATGCTGGTGACAAGGGGTTATTACACTCTTCCAGCTGGTGACTCGGGGTTATAACAGTCTTCCTGCTGGTGATTCAGAGTTATTGCACTCCTCCTGCTGGTGATAAGGCGTTATTACACTCCTTATGCTGGTGACCAGGGGTTATTACACTCCTCCTGCTGGGTGACAAGTGGTTATTACATTCCTGCTCCTGGTGACTCGGGGTTATTACACATCTCCTGTTGGTGACAACTGGTTATTACATTCCTCCTCCTGCTGACTCGGGGTTATTACACTCCTGCTGGTGACTCAGGGTTATTACACTCCTGCTGGTGACTTGTGGTTATTACACTCCTCCTGCTGGTGACTCATGATTATTGCACTCCTCCTGCTGATTGTAAGGTATTATTACATTCTTATGCTGGTGACAAGGGGTTATTACACTCCTCTTGCTGGTGACTCGGGGTTATTACACTGCTGCTACTGGTGACTCGCGGTTATTGCACTCTTCCTGCTGGTGATTTGCGGTTAGTACACTCCTCCTGCTGGTGACTCACGATTATTGCACTCCTCCTGCTGATTGTAAGGTATTATTACATTCCTTATGCTGGTGACAAGGGGTTATTACACTCCTATTGCTGGTGACTCGGGGTTATTACACTCCTGCTACTGGTGACTCACGGTTATTGCACTCTTCCTGCTGGTGACTCGCGGTTATTACACTCCTGCTACTGGTGACTCGCGGTTATTGCACTCTTCCTGCTGGTGATTTGTGGGTTAGTACACTCCTCTTGTTGGTGACAAGTGGTTATTACACTCCTCCTGTTAGTGTCAAGTGGTTATTACATTCCTCCTCCTGCTGACTCGGGGTTATTACACTCTTGCTGGTGACTCAGGGTTATTACACTCCTCCTGCTGGTGACTCATGGTTATTACACTCCTCCTGCTGGTGACTCACGATTATTGCACTCCTCCTGCTGATGATAAGGCATTATTACATTCCTTATGCTGGTGACAAGGGGTTATTACACTCCTCCTGCTGGTGATTCGGGGTTATAACAATCCTCTTGCTGGTGACTCAGAGTTATTGCACTCCTCCTGCTGGTGATAAGGCATTATTACACTCCTTATGCTGGTGACAAGGGGTTATTATAGTCCTCCTGCTGGTGACTCAGAGTTATTGCACTCTTCCTGCTGGTGACTCGGGGTTAAGTCACTCCTCCTGCTGGTGACGTGGTTATTACACTCTTCCTACTGGTGACTGGCTGTTATTACACTCCTCCTGCTGGTGACTCTCGGTTATTACACTCCTCCTGCTGGTGACTCTCGGTTATTACACTCCTCCTGCTGGTGACTCTCGGTTATTACACTCGGTCAATGGGTTAGGGACCGGAAGTACTCTAGTGGTTTTGCAGTTCCGGCTCGGGCGTATTGGGAGTGCGGTGGTATTGAGCATGCGTTGGACTTTGTTTAAAACAAGTGTAAGTTTTATATCAATCTGTCAATCAGTAAATGTTAGTGTGTGTTCTGGACTCAGTGTCAGTCTGAATGCTGAAGGGGCCAAGGCCGAGGGCAGGACCAGGATTCTGTGGAGGGTGATTTGTCCTTAACAAATCCACTGGGGTCTTGATGCAGTGAGAGCCCAGTCCCCAGTCCCCAGTCCCCAGTCCCCAGTCCCCAGTCCCCAGTCTCCAGCTACCCAGTCTCCACCCACCCAGTCCCCAGTCCCCAGTCCCCAGTCTCCAGCTACCCAGTCTCCACCCACCCAGTCCCCAGTCCCCAGTCCCCAGTCTCCAGTTACCCAGTCTCCACCCAGCCTCCAGCCACCCACCCAGTCCCCAGTCTCCAGCTACCCACCCACCCAGTCCCCAGTCCCCAGTTACCCAGTCTCCAGTCTCCACCCACCCAGTCTCCACCCACCCAGTCCCCAGTCTCCAGTTACCCAGTCTCCACCCACCCAGTCTCCACCCACCCAGTCTCCACCCAGCCTCCAGCCACCCACCCAGTCCCCAGTCTCCAGTTACCCAGTCCCCAGTCTCCAGTTACCCACCCAGTCCCCAGTCTCCAGTTACCCACCCAGTCCCCAGTCTCCAGTTACCCAGTCCCCAGTCTCCAGTTACCCACCCAGTCCCCAGTCTCCACCCACCCAGTCTCCACCCACCCAGTCTCCACCCAGCCTCCAGCCACCCACCCAGTCCCCAGTCTCCAGTTACCCAGTCCCCAGTCTCCAGTTACCCAGTCCCCAGTCTCCAGTTACCCACCCAGTCCCCAGTCTCCAGTTACCCAGTCCCCAGTCTCCAGTTACCCAGTCCCCAGTCTCCAGTTACCCAGTCCCCAGTCTCCAGTTACCCACCCAGTCCCCAGTCTCCAGTTACCCAGTCCCCAGTCTCCAGTTACCCAGTCCCCAGTCTCCAGTTACCCAGTCCCCAGTCCCCAGTCTCCAGCTACCCAGTCCCCACCCAGCCTCCAGCCACCCACCCAGCCTCCAGCCACCCACCCAGCCTCCAGCCACCCACCCAGTCTCCAGTTACCCAGTCTCCACCCAGCCTCCAGCCACCCACCCAGTCTCCACCCACCCAGTCCCCAGTCCCCAGTTACCCAGTCCCCAGTCTCCAGTTACCCAGTCCCCAGTCTCCAGTTACCCAGTCCCCAGTCTCCAGTTACCCAGTCCCCAGTCTCCAGTTACCCACCCAGTCCCCAGTCCCCAGTTACCCAGTCCCCAGTCCCCAGTCTCCAGTTACCCACCCAGTCCCCAGTCCCCAGTTACCCAGTCCCCAGTCTCCAGCCACCCACCCAGTCCCCAGTCTCCAGTTACCCAGTCCCCAGTCTCCACCCACCCAGTCTCCACCCACCCAGTCTCCACCCAGCCTCCAGCCACCCACCCAGTCCCCAGTCTCCAGTTACCCAGTCCCCAGTCTCCAGTTACCCAGTCCCCAGTCTCCAGTTACCCACCCAGTCCCCAGTCTCCAGTTACCCAGTCCCCAGTCTCCAGTTACCCACCCAGTCCCCAGTCCCCAGTTACCCAGTCCCCAGTCCCCAGTCTCCAGCTACCCAGTCCCCACCCAGCCTCCAGCCACCCACCCAGCCTCCAGCCACCCACCCAGCCTCCAGCCACCCACCCAGTCTCCAGTTACCCAGTCTCCACCCAGCCTCCAGCCACCCACCCAGTCTCCACCCACCCAGTCCCCAGTCTCCAGTTACCCAGTCTCCACCCACCCAGTCTCCACCCAGCCTCCAGCCACCCACCCAGTCCCCAGTCTCCAGTTACCCAGTCCCCAGTCTCCAGTTACCCACCCAGTCCCCAGTCCCCAGTTACCCAGTCCCCAGTCCCCAGTCTCCAGTTACCCACCCAGTCCCCAGTCCCCAGTTACCCAGTCCCCAGTCTCCAGCCACCCACCCAGTCCCCAGTCTCCAGTTACCCACCCAGTCCCCAGTCCCCAGTTACCCAGTCCCCAGTCTCCAGTTACCCACCCAGTCCCCAGTCTCCAGTTACCCAGTCCCCAGTCTCCAGTTACCCACCCAGTCCCCAGTCCCCAGTTACCCAGTCCCCAGTCTCCAGTTACCCAGTCCCCAGTCTCCAGTTACCCACCCAGTCCCCAGTCCCCAGTTACCCAGTCCCCAGTCTCCAGTTACCCAGTCCCCAGTCTCCAGTTACCCAGTCCCCAGTCTCCAGTTACCCAGTCTCCACCCACCCAGTCCCCAGTCTCCAGTTACCCAGTCCCCAGTCTCCAGTTACCCAGTCTCCACCCACCCAGTCCCCAGTCTCCAGTTACCCAGTCCCCAGTCCCCAGTTACCCAGTCCCCAGTCTCCAGTTACCCAGTCCCCAGTCTCCAGTTACCCAGTCCCCAGTCTCCAGTTACCCAGTCCCCAGTCTCCAGTTACCCAGTCTCCACCCACCCAGTCCCCAGTCTCCAGTTACCCACCCAGTCCCCAGTCCCCAGTTACCCAGTCCCCAGTCTCCAGTTACCCAGTCCCCAGTCTCCAGTTACCCAGTCCCCAGTCTCCAGTTACCCAGTCCCCAGTCTCCAGTTACCCAGTCTCCACCCACCCAGTCCCCAGTCTCCAGTTACCCAGTCCCCAGTCTCCAGTTACCCAGTCTCCACCCACCCAGTCCCCAGTCTCCAGTTACCCACCCAGTCCCCAGTCTCCAGTTACCCACCCAGTCCCCAGTCTCCAGTTACCCACCCAGTCCCCAGTCTCCAGTTACCCAGTCTCCACCCACCCAGTCTCCACCCAGCCTCCAGCCACCCACCCAGTCCCCAGTCTCCAGTTACCCACCCAGTCCCCAGTCCCCAGTTACCCAGTCCCCAGTCTCCAGTTACCCAGTCCCCAGTCTCCAGTTACCCAGTCCCCAGTCTCCAGTTACCCACCCAGTCCCCAGTCCCCAGTTACCCAGTCCCCAGTCTCCAGTTACCCAGTCCCCAGTCTCCAGTTACCCAGTCCCCAGTCTCCAGTTACCCACCCAGTCCCCAGTCCCCAGTTACCCAGTCCCCAGTCTCCAGTTACCCAGTCCCCAGTCTCCAGTTACCCAGTCCCCAGTCTCCAGTTACCCAGTCCCCAGTCTCCAGTTACCCACCCAGTCCCCAGTCTCCAGTTACCCAGTCCCCAGTCTCCAGTTACCCAGTCCCCAGTCTCCAGTTACCCAGTCCCCAGTCTCCAGTTACCCACCCAGTCCCCAGTCTCCAGTTACCCAGTCCCCAGTCTCCAGTTACCCAGTCCCCAGTCTCCAGTTACCCAGTCTCCACCCACCCAGTCTCCACCCAGCCTCCAGCCACCCACCCAGTCCCCAGTCCCCAGTTACCCAGTCCCCAGTCTCCAGTTACCCACCCAGTCCCCAGTCTCCAGTTACCCAGTCCCCAGTCTCCAGTTACCCACCCAGTCCCCAGTCCCCAGTTACCCAGTCCCCAGTCTCCAGTTACCCAGTCTCCACCCACCCAGTCTCCACCCAGCCTCCAGCCACCCACCCAGTCCCCAGTCCCCAGTTACCCAGTCCCCAGTCTCCAGTTACCCAGTCTCCACCCACCCAGTCTCCACCCAGCCTCCAGCCACCCACCCAGTCCCCAGTCCCCAGTTACCCAGTCCCCAGTCTCCAGTTACCCAGTCTCCACCCACCCAGTCTCCACCCAGCCTCCAGCCACCCAGTCCCCAGTCTCCAGTTACCCAGTCTCCAGTCTCCAGTTACCCAGTCTCCACCCAGCCTCCAGCCACCCACCCAGTCTCCACCCACCCAGTCCCCAGTCTCCAGTTACCCAGTCCCCAGTCCCCAGTCTCCAGTTACCCAGTCTCCACCCAGTCCCCAGCCACCCACCCAGTCCCCAGTCTCCAGTTACCCAGTCTCCAGTCTCCAGCTACCCACCCACCCAGTCTCCACCCACCCAGTCCCCAGTCTCCAGTTACCCACCCACCCAGTCTCCAGTTACCCAGTCTCCACCCACCCAGTCTCCACCCACCCAGTCCCCAGTCTCCAGTTACCCAGTCTCCACCCACCCAGTCTCCACCCAGTCTCCACCCACCCAGTCCCCAGTCCCCAGCTACTCACCCACCCAGTCTCCACCCACCCAGTCTCCACCCAGTTCCCAGTCTCCAGTTACCCAGTCCCCAGCTACTCACCCACCCAGTCTCCACCCACCCAGTCTCCAGTCTCCAGCTACCCACCCACCCAGTCTCCAGTTACCCAGTCTCCAGTCCCCAGCTACTCACCCACCCAGTCTCCAGTCTCCAGCTACCCACCCACCCAGTCTCCAGTTACCCAGTCTCCAGTCCCCAGCTACTCACCCACCCAGTCTCCACCCACCCAGTCTCCAGTCTCCAGCTACCCACCCACCCAGTCTCCAGTTACCCAGTCTCCAGTCCCCAGCTACTCACCCACCCAGTCTCCAGTCTCCAGCTACCCACCCACCCAGTCTCCAGTTACCCAGTCCCCAGCCACCCACCCACCCAGTCTCCACCCAGTCTCCACCCACCCAGTCTCCACCCAGCCTCCAGCCACCCACCCACCCAGTCCCCAGTCTCCAGCTACCCACCCACCCAGTCTCCAGTCTCCAGCTACCCACCCACCCAGTCTCCAGTCTCCAGCTACCCACCCACCCAGTCTCCACCCACCCAGTCCCCAGTCTCCAGTTACCCAGTCCCCAGCTACTCACCCACCCAGTCTCCACCCACCCAGTCTCCACCCAGCCTCCAGCCACCCACCCAGTCCCCAGTCTCCAGTTACCCAGTCCCCAGCTACTCACCCACCCAGTCTCCACCCACCCAGTCTCCAGCCACCCACTCACCCACCCACCCAGTCTGTCTCCACCCACCCACCCAGTCTCCACCCACCCACCCACCCAGTCTCCACCCACCCAGTCTGTCTCCAGCTACCCACCCAGGGCAGGGAGTGGGAGCAGGATTGGGAGTGGGAGCAGGAGCCTGAGAGTTGTTTGGTTAGATGTTTGGAATTGGTCAGTGACACCAAGCAGAAGCTGATGGCAGCTTTCTGGACTGGAAGGTGTTACTCCCCAAGAGTCAGCTTTATGTTTCACTTTTCAAGTTAACAAACTCAACTCCGGTGCAGGGCGCCGGAGAATTATAAGTGTACAGGTGACATGGAACTTGACAAAGCCGTAGATACCAATGGGGATAGTTGTAATCTTCAGGATGTGACAGGAGGTTGAAATGGAAGTATGGAATAGAGTTCATTGAGGAGACATATGATGCACTCTAGAAAGACTAATTTGGAAAGCTAGAATGCTGTAAATGTCACAATTTTGAAAATTGTTGAGCAGAGAGACATTGGTGTCTGTTACATTGCTATATTATTCATGAAGAGCTGGAAACTAATTGTTACGTGAATATATATCCCAGGGTGTCATATTCACCACCGTACTGCAGTCACGTGCCACATGCAACCCATCAGTCAACCAGCAACACATATACTTGTTATCTAGTTCATGGTTTATGTCAATACTTTAGAGGTAATGTTTAGTTCTGGGGACATTGTTGTTATGAAGGTAAGATAACTAAAATACTCAGCCTCAGAGATTGCCAAAACAACTCAAGAATTGGCAGTTCAGAAGTTTACCCATGTTTGTTTAATAGAGTCAGAATAGAAGAGAATGGAGCTACAAAACAGCAGGTGGGCTTACTTAGCTGGAGATATGATGTCTACACTGTTTAGAAAGAAGTGCAGTCCAGAAAAATGTTTTGTTTTCGGAGTGAGAACTAAATTATTTCAAAGCATTCAGTGAACCCTGAAAGGTGATGTCATCATGGAGATGGGTGGAGCTTAAGGTTCTCTGGTTTTAATTTGAGTGTTTGGCAGAGGAAGAGGCTGGGATACCGAAAGGGGGCCACTATTAGCAGATTCCAGGCAGAGAGGGCTGTCGGTTGCTGTTTGGACCTTGAGGTTTGCGGCTCACAGAGAAACCCTGGGAGATGTTAGCAGGCTCCAAGCAGTGAGGCCTCAGAGAAGTTCTGGGAGCTGAGAAGATGGCAGAAGGTCACTGGTTCTGTGCCAGGAGTTAGGGCTCAGAAGAAGCCCTGGGAGCCATTTCTAGCTTGGGGCAGCCAGGAGACTGGAGGGACAGTTCCAGTTTAGTGAAGTTAGTGATCTGGGAAAGAGTTGGAAGTGTGCCAGTAATTAGAGGTGAATGTGCAGCTTTGTGAATCCTGTGGAAGGCAGTCTCAGGAGAAGCAATTGAACCATTGGGCTGTGAGCAGTTGTTGAGGCAATCCGAACTGGAGTGATTTTTGGGGAATTCAGAGGCTAAATCTTCAAAAATGAAGAGTTGAAATCCCTCCATGAGGGAGACAGAATTTTAACAAGATATTATGACTCACAGTGGTCACTGACATCTGGGTGGGTAGCCGAAAAATCCATGGGATCTGTTTTGGTTGTACCTGCCATTTAATGTGCAGTATAGTATGTTCAATTACAGTTTGCATGGTAATTCATGTTTACCTCATGTTAATTCTGAATGTTCGAGTATAAGTTAGATATTGCAGATTGTTTTGCTTTTCTGACTTTGTATAGTAAAGTTTATTTTGTTTGTTTGAAATCGCGGAATCTTGTAGCTTTATTCTCTTAGTGGGTAACTGGGATTTCAAACTTGGTCTACTTTGTCTACTTTATATAAAAAGTTACTGGACCCTAACCGGATTGTAACACACTTGATGAAGCTCCAGCATTTTGAGTCTAAAGCATGATTATTTCTAAGATATTGGAACCAGAAGGTATAACATGGTGGCAGTGAGTTGTCTATGATAAAAATCCAAATATTTTAAACAAATATAATGCTGAATTAAATGGAAAAATCAAGATGAGATTGAGAGAGAGAGAAAAGCTGTATGAGTTGAGTGAAAGTGAAATGGCCATCACAGTAATAAACACACAGCTCCAGCCCATGATGAATGGGGAGGCTGGTGATGTCATTGACACATTTGAGAAGTTTAAACAAAAGTGTGGACTGACATTCAGTAACTTTCTAAAAGGCACTTGTGAAGAGTAAAGGGTCAGCGACATCTTCTTGTGGGCAGGAGAGAAAGGGTTAAATTTGTTTACTAACTGCAAACTGAGTGAAGACGACAGCAGAAGCCCAGACACAATCTTTTGAAAAACTCACCACGCATCTCCAGTCAAATTCCAATCATCGGATCTACTGATATGAACGTTAAGATCTGAGGCTGCAACCAAGTGAGCCTGTTGACAATTTCACAATAAAACCAAAAAATGCAGCCAGAAAGTGTAAATTTAAGGACACAGATGAAAGGCTGCTATACCAGCTCGTTTGGGGCTCTGCACACACTGAAGTACAAGAAGCTTTAATTGTGAGCTTGTCATTTCCAATATCGCAGGATATAAACACTGCTAGAGCGCATGAAGCCACAAGTAGACAGATGAAGATGCTGACTACTGTTACAGTATGCCGTTATGATGTTACAAATTTTTAGAAAATCTGTTCTGAAGGTCACATTTTTAAAAAGAAAACCTTGGACTGAATTTAAACACTGTTTCAAAATGGCTCCAAGCTACCAGACAGAATTGTTGATTTCAGACTGGGTTTTCTCTTCTGAGAGAAAGAAAGACAATCCTTAATTTAATTATGGTTCAATGTCGTCACTTCCAGAAGGTAACAAAGTTTTTATTGATGCCTCACTTTATGTATCTAAATGTTGCATTGGCCAGGACATAAGCTAAGAAGCACAGGTGGGAGAAGGGCTGTTTGAAATGTCAATGCCTTATTTGCCAGTGACTGAGCATTGTTGTACACATCACGTGGTAACAGTGACCATCTTTGCCTTACCTGCAAAAAGCAGTGAAAAGGATAGGAAGCTGAGCGGTCCATAGAGAAGCACCTTAAAAAGGTTTCAACCCAGGGAGAGACAGAGAATGGCATGTAAAAGCAGCTATTGGTCAACTGTAAAATAACTAGGCAGATAGAAGTGGCACACCTGTAGGACCGGAGTAAGGATCCGTCTCCCCTACCTGTAAACCTGATTCCACCTACTAAATTCACCTTAAAGCAACCTCTGGCAATTTAACAGTGGAAGCCATCACAGCTGCAGAGGCAATTCTATAACTTTAAGACCTTCACTGCAGACAAGGCAACACCTAAACTTCAAAACATATCAGGCCTGCAACAAATATGGACTAAACTTCACTTATATTTATAAGGATTGTTTTATCTTAATTTTTAACTCGACCTTGCATGTGTTTGTTTCCAGAGCAATAGAGTGAAAGAAATGAACCTTTTCTTCTTTAAGTAAAAAGGAATTGCTGCTGGGTTGTTTTAAATTGAATTTCTCCCTCCATGGGTAAGGAAAGACATACACACGCATTCAAGCTTATTGTTCACTGGTGACTTTGGGGGAACACATTGAAAGTATCCATGAAACAACTTTAAAGGGCTAACATTCAGTTAAGAGAAAGGCTGGAGGATTGATGCAGTGAAACAGCAACAAAAGAATTATGGTTTCACTCTGAAATAAAAGCCAGGAAGCGAAATGGTGCTAGTTAAAGCTGTATCTCAGTTACAAGAGAAACATGAGATGAAAGATGTAGGTGTAAAGATCTATCACCTAGTAAACGTAACACACTAAAACTGAATCAAATGAGAGTTGAGACCAGAAAAGATGACGATTTTCAGATGCTCTCTCAGCAAGTGCTCCAGGAATGGTCTGATGAGCTTTTAGAAAAGACAGTCCAGATGGTGAAGAGAACACTTGTGAAATGCCAAGAGACAAAGGAAGAGCCAAACCTTGCCTTATTGTCATTCTGGTTAACACCTCTTGAGGTTGACATGAAATCACCTGCAGAGCTCTTAAATAGAAGAAGGTAGAAGACAACTCTGCTAGGTGAGATCCTCCCCACACGTGACCAGAAGGAAGTAAGACAAGAACTCACCGATGCACAGGTAGAAGGAAATCAACAATTCAACAAGCATTCTAAATTTCTGCATGAACTGTTGAAAGGACCAACTATACTTGCACAGGATCCAACCCGGAAAACCTGGAATCCAGCAAAGGTTGTTGATGAAGCTGTGACTCCAAGATCATACATCATTGAGATGGAAACTGGTAAGGAAATGAGGAGGAACGGAGTCTATATTTGACCTATACATGAACTGGAAAAGAAGAAAAGATCATCAACAATGCCAGCAACATCACTGGCCAGCGAGACAACATCAACAGCATCACCAATAAGTGTTGAAACATCAACATTGTCACCAACAGGTGACACATTAGCAACATCGAGCACGACTCCTACAACATCAAGAGCAAGATGCAGAACATTGCCTGTGCAGGGTGCCAACTCGTATCTGACAGCGATAAATGTCAAATCTACAGGATAGAGGCTCAACATCCTACCACCTAAGTGATACCATGAATAATCATTTGAGAAAAGAAAACAAGCTACAAATGACCCTTAAGATGTTCATTTATAAATGTTGATTGTTAATCTTCTTTAGAAAATAAAGTTAATGCTTGTAGCAGTTATATTTACACAGAGGCGCTATTTCTTTTAAAAAAGAGAGATATTGTTGTATTAGTCGTAAAGAGCTAGGAACTAATTGTTATTGTGAATATATATCTCAGGATGCCATATTCACTGCCGCAGTGCAGTCACGTGCCAAGTAACAATTTATTAGCCTATTAGTCCAGCAGCCACATGAAGGCAGCAAGAAATACATTCAATGAAGCACCAGCATTTTGAGTCTAAAGTGTGATTATTTCTAACATATGGGAGCTAGAAAACATAACAGCATCCATATACACAAATCCTTAAAGGGTGTTGGAAAAAACATGTGTTATTGGGTTTATAAATGGAGAAATAGAATATAACAGCAAAAGGACCATACTAGATGTAATGAGGAGATGCAGTAAAAGTCAGAACTGTGATCCGTGAACAGAGAAGTGACAAATAGAAGTTTTCAAGATGAAGAGCAGCTTGATAGAGAAAATCTGTTCCCTCTGCCAAGAGCTCATCAATCAGGGGTCCTAGCCCTAAAATCATTGGCAAATGATCAAGAGGATAGGTGAGGACAAATATTTTCACTGAGTCCCCAGAATTGGGAATCTTCAATCTGAAAAAGCTATTTCCATAAATCATCTGAAATGAGTTGGATAGGTTTTGAGGATGAGTAATTTAAAGGGTTATGGACAATAAGTGTGGGACCTAGCACAGGCATGATGAGCTGCATGGCCTCTTTGTGTGCTGTAAGTTTCTATAAGAAATAGTCTTTCTAGCAGCTGTCTGACTTAGTTACCATGCCAGTTCTGTTTACTGCTGAATCTAGGAGTTAATACAGGGCTGGCTGTTTTACTGTTACGTCATGAATCTGATCAGATTAACTCACAAATTGTGAGAACAAGGAGATCTGTTCATTACATTGATTAGACGGATTAGTGTTAAATATTCTCAGATTTAATAAATTTTTAAATGCGCCCCTCTAAAGTACAAGAGCTGACTCTGTAGGACAGTTATCAGACCAGGACTGGGTTGCTTCCTTCTATCATGTGAGTATGGGAGTGAGTGTGAGTGTGTGAGTATGAATGCTTCTGTTTAACTCACTACTCATTTCACTGACTGAGCTGTGCTTTTTGTGTTTTCTTCTCAGGGGAATGGATGTGTCCTATATGATTGTTGTTGGCAGTTTCTTCGTTTTCCAGGTCCTATTTCATGTCGTCACTCCCCGTCTCTCCACTCTGCTCAGCTGGGGATACAAGAACTTATCTCAGGAACAAAAAACAGAATGGGACTCAAGGTACTTCATCATTTGACTCTGACCAGTAGTGCAGATATATGATTTGAGCTTCTGAGGTTGAATCTATTGCCTGGCTGATTGTGTTGGCTTTTGTATGTGTCAATCTCTGCCCATTGAAGAGACCTTTGCTCCAGTCTGAGGCAGAGATTGCTGCCAAAAGGCATCCAGCCTGCTTCCGATGGTGTACTGGCTGTGAAAATACAAATGTACATGAGTTGCATTCACCTTGTGCATTTGGCTGTGAGTGGTTGCTCACAGCACATTTACACTGTATTGACTCTTATGTACAAACAGGGCCGAGTGGGTTCTATCTAACTAAAGTATAAATTGGACATCAAAATAAACTGAGCCTTTCACTTCAGGACAGCTGTGTATCATACAGTAAGGGCCTGGAGAGTACCCTCATCAGTGTCTTTTTACTCTAGACTTGACTCTTCCTTCCAGCCCCATGACTACTACCACCTAGAAGGGCAAGGGCAGCAGATAGATGGGAACATCGCCACTTGGAAGTTCCCCTCCAAGTCACACACTATCCTGACTTGGAAATATATCACCGTCCCTTCACTGTCACTGGGTCAAAATCCTGGAACTCCCTCCCTAACAGCACTGTGGGTGTACCTACACTACATAAACTGCAGCGGCTCAAGAAGGCAGCTCACCACCACCTTCTCAAGGGCAGTTAGGGATGGGCAATAAATGCTGAGCTTGCCAGCGAAGCCCACATCTCATAAATGAATAAATTTTTAAAAGTCCCAACTCTCTACTGGCTGCCCTTCCATTTTCCACTGTCCACAAACTTGAGCTCATCCAAAACTCTGCTGTTTCCAAACTCTACTGAGTCCTATTCACCCATCATCCTCGTGCATGCTGACTTACATTGGGCTCTCACTCATTCTTGTTTACGAATCCTTCTTCATCTCTCCCTGTCTCTGTAACTTGGTACAAGCTTTCAGGGCCCAGGAGAGGGTGAATTGCAGACAATGCTAAGCACCAGGGCCTGTGCATCTAGGAGGGCCCAGGGTATTTGGCCGGGTAACTTGTCAATGCTCAGTGTCCAAAGCAGCCAATCAGGCACGTAGACCTGATTGACAGGCTATTTGGCCAGTAATTGCTGTTGTCCTGAACAGTAGCAATTATTGGCTCAGTTAGATGCATCAGATTCCCCAGTCCTTCCTGTTTTTTCCTACCTTCTTGTGTTATCGGACTCATGTGCTGCTTTCTTACCCGGCTGGAGGCTGCTGGAGTGCAAGGTAAGTGCTTCAACGTTTATTTTACCTCCACTTCTGAAGGCCCTTCCTCTCCCGACATCATCTATGAGTGTTGAAGTCCTCCCCTAGTCCATTCCTTTGACATGGTCAGCGATGGTGTCTATGGTCCCGGGCCCTTCCCCTCCCAATTTCTCCTCAATGTCACAGTCACCGTCATCGAGGGAATGGACTGGGAGAGGACTTCAGAACTTAGGGATGAGGTCAGGAGGGGAAGGGCCTTCTGTTATCGGAACAGTGGGGAGGGATTTTACTTTTGAGTTCATAAACTAACTCCTTCAACATGAATCTTATCTTAATTCTTTCTCCAGGTTAGTTTCTCATTGGCCTGATTTAATGATAACACAAAACAACCATAGTGACTAGTGGGATCCTGATGTTCACATTTGTATCCCGGAATATGCACAAACCTCCCTTTCTGTTAGTGAGGCGGGCCGACTAAGATATATTTGGATCGGTGTTGCTCTGCTTAAATTTTTAAATGAAGTAATTTTTGCAAAGCATGCAAAATAAAATGCAAACTGCATCTGTCTGCTGAACTTAAAAATGAAGAAGTAAATGAGGGAGATGTTCAATCTGCAGTAAAGCAGGATATTAATTTCCCTGAGCTATCACACATTTCAAGTTAAACATTTCAATTCTCAGCCCCTTTAGTAGGTTCTCATAGAGCTGTAGACCAAGTCTGGGTCAGGGGCAAATCTGCAGCTCCCATAGGCACACTGACTGTTAGCAAATTGTTTCCCATGTGTCGGTGCAGACTCGATGGGCCGAAGGGCCTCTTCTGCACTGTGTGATTCTGTGAAATTGGGAGATCTCTACCAGTGGGCTGCATAAACTGTGATATCTGATGGTGAGTCAGGTACAACTCCCACTTTCTGCTCCTCCAGCCACAGTCTCACACTTCCTCTGTCTCTCTCTCATTTTCCCAGTTGGGTCTTGATTCTCCGCTCGAGTCTGTCCTTCAGCTGCCTTCGTTCTCACTGTAGCGAAGTGTCACATGTTCCTTAGCTCTGGTTAAACACCCTTTTCAGTTAGATATCTCTGCTGGTAAAAGGTGGAGTAGGGCAATGGAAAAGCATTAAAACAAAACCCAAACCCTAACAGAAAAACATGGGCTTCGACAGGATGGAGGTTGCTCACGTGTTACTGTCAGAAGAGCTTACAGGAATCCAGATAACTGAATGTACACAGTGAAGCATCTGAATCCACCTGGACTTGTGACAAAATACCCAAGCCTAACGCCCCCGATATTTTAATTTGTGTGAAAAGTGTGAAGATGTGGAAGCAGTGAGGAACTCGAGTTTGGGCAGGAAGACAGTTCCTTGAATCAACAATTCATGAGGTTGCTTTCTGACTGGTCTGTGTGAGAGAATAAAAGGAAGTGCCCAGTGACAATGATGTGTCAATAGTGATTTCAATCCTAACACTAAACCCAACCATAACAGTAAAGGTATAAACAAAAAACTGCGGATGCTGGAAATCCAAAACAAAAACAGAAACAGAAATACCTGGAAAAATTCAGCAGGTCTGGCAGCATCGGCGGAGAAGAGCACAGTTGACGTTTCAAAATGTTAACTTTGTTCTTCTCCACCGAGGCTGCCAGACCTGCTGAGTTTTTCCAGGTATTTCTGTTTCCAACCGTAACAATGTTGTCAACAATGTTTTTCTAAGACTGACCTTAACCTTGCACCAGTCTAATCCCAGCCCCAAGTATCACACTAAAACCACGACTTCCAATGGGGGCTTTATAAATAGGTACATAGAGTACATAAGTTTATCTAAAGCTATATGAAATAGTTTGACCCCAATGTAACTATGGTTTCAAAAATCTGGGCACCCAAAGGATGTGAGGGGGAGGATTAAAGGGTTGTGGGGGGCAGGGGAGAATGCGAAGATTAGCAGCCCGGAAACAGGAGAAGCGCCAGGGCCCATGATTTCTCTCCCTGGCCCTGATTCAAGATCTCTGTGCACCAATTCTAGCCTTTTGCACATCCAGATTTTAATCGATCCACCACTGGCAGTCATGCTTTCAACTGTCTAGACCCTAAGTTCTAGGATTCCCACCCTAAACCCTTCCTCCTCTCAACCCCTCACTCCTCCTTTAAGATGCTCCTCAAAACCTAGCTCTTTGGTTAAGCTTCTGGTCACCTGTCCTAATATCTCCTGATGTGGTTTGTTGCCAAATTTTGTTTGATAACACCCCTGTGAAGCACCTTGGGAAGTTTTACTAAGTTAAAGGTGCTATATAAATACAGGTTGTTGTTAGGTGTGTAGCAGAACAGGGTTAGAAACACAGAAGCCTTCCTGTAACTCTCCACATAACCGAATTCCCTTGTTCCTAGCATCATTCTAGTGAGCCTCTTCTATACCCTCAACAAGGCCTCAACATCCTTCCCAAAGTGTGGTGCCCAGAATTGAATACAATACTCCAGCTGAGACTGAACCAGTGTTTTATAAAGGTTTTCCATAACTTCCATGCTTTTTCAGCAACTCTTCCCGAAATTAATTTCATGGAGCACCTGTGCAGTTGGAAGACTGGGGAGAAAGTGAGCACATTGGTGTAAGTAGGATTTAAGCATGGATTCCTGCAATGCAGTCACTTCCGGTGCCAAGTATTGACACGTGTGGAATTTAAAAGTAAGATTGTTTAAGGTGCTGTCAGCAGCCCAGCAAGATAAGGATCTGTTTCCTCAAGCAATAAAAGCAAGGTCCAGGCAAAATAAACACTGGCAAATGCACGAGAGCAGGTCCAAAGTCCATGTGAGGACTTTCATAATACTGACATTGTATACAGTAATCTGACAAGCTCAAAATTAAAATTAATTCAAATAAAAAGGCAAGAGCTTTATTTAATTTTTAACCTCGTAATAACAGGAAACAAACGAAAACGTATTTTTTTCCAATGGCAACTTTGCAAAAACTGCATTGTAAAATACCATGCATTATGTAACATTCATCACGTTCGTTTCGTTCAAGACACAATGGAAAAATATGCAATTGTCTAACCTTCAATCATTTCCCATTATAATTATTTGAATACTCAAATTTGGCAGACAGAGTAAAATGTGGGAAATGTGAGCTTGTTCACTTTGGTAGGAAGAATAGAAAAGCAGAATATTATTTAAATAGAGAGAGATTGCAGAACTCAGTGGTACAGAGGGACCTGGGTGTCCTGGTACATGAATCACAAAAGGTTAGTATGCAGGAAGGCAAATGGAATGGTTCTGTTTATTGCAAGGAGAATGGAATACAAAAGTAAGAAAGAATTGTTACGGGGTGTTGGTGAGAGGACATCAGGAGATTTTTTTTTTTATCAATTCACAAGATGTGAGCATCGCTTGTTAGGCCAGCATTTATTGCCCGCCCCTAATTTCCCTTGAGAAGGTGGTGGTGAGCTGCCTTCTTGAACTGCTGCAGTCCATGTGGTGTAGTTACACCCACAGTGCTGTTAGGGAGGGAGTTCCAGGATTTTGACCCAGCAACAGTGAAGGAACGGTGATATATTTCCAAGTCAGGATGGTAAGTGACTTGGAGGGGAACTTCCAGATTGTGGTATTCCCATGCATCTCCTGCCCTTGTCCTTCTACATGGTATTGGTTGTGGGTTTGGAAGGTGCTGTTGAAAAAGCCTTGGTGAATTCCTGCAGTGCATCTTGTAGATGGTACACACTGCTGCTGCTGTGCATCGGTGATGGAGGGAGTGAATGTTTGTGGATGTGGTGCCCATCAAGCGGGGCTGCTTTATCCTGGACGGTGCCGAGCTTCTTGAGTGTTGTGGGAGCTGCATTCATCCAGGCAAGTGGGGAGTATTTCAGCACACTCTTGACTTGTGCCTTGTAGATGGTGGACAGGCTTTGGGGAGTCAGGAGGCGAGTTACTTGTTGCAGGATTCCTAGCCTCTGACCTGCTCTTGTAGCCACATTATTTATATGGCTAGTCCAGTTTCTGGACAATGGTAAACCCCCCAGGATGTTGATAGTGGGGGATTCAGTGATGGTAATGCCATTGAATGTCCAGGAATGATGGTTGGATTCTCACTTGTTGGAGACGGTCATTGCCTGACACTTGAGTGATACAAATGTTACTTGTATCTATGCCCCTCATAATTTTGTATACCTCTATTAGGTCCCCCCCTCAGCCTTCTCTGATCTAAGGAAAACAACCCTAGCTTATCCAGTCTCTCTTCGTAGCTGAAACGCTCCAGCCCAGGCAACATTCTGGTGAATCCCCTCTGCACCCTCTCCAGTGCATTGAGATCCTTCCTATAGTGTGGCGACCAGAACTGCACACAGTACTCCAGTTGTGGCCTAACTAGCGTTTCATACAGCTCCAACATAACTTCCCTGCTTATATTCTATGCCTCGGCTAATAAAGGCAAGTATCCCATATGCTTTCTTAACCACCTTATCTACCTGTGCTGCTGCCTTCAGGAATCTATGGACATGTACACCAAGGTCCCTCTGATCCTTTGTACTTCCTAGGGTCCTACCGTTCATTGTGTATTCCCTTGCCGTGTTAGTCCTCCCAAAATCCATCACCTCGCACTTCTCGGGATTAAATTCCATTTGCCAGCCCATCTATGTTGTCCTGTAATTTAAGGCTTCCCCCCCTCACTATTTATAACACCACCAATTTTCGTGTCATCTGCGAACTTACTGATCATACCTCCTATATTCACGTCTAAATCGTTAATGTACACTACAAACAGCAAAGGTCCCAGCATCAATCCCTGTGGTACACCACTCGTCACAGGCTTCCAGCCTTTCCAACTGGAGATTAATCCAGTCCCTCAGAATTTTTCCAGTAGTTTCCCTGCCACTGATGTTAGACTCACTGGCCTGTAATTACATGGTTTATCCCTATTACCCTTCCTGAATAATGGTACCACATTCACTGTCTTTCAGTCCTCTGGCACCTCTCCTGTGGCCAGAGAGGATTTGAAAATTAGTGCCAGAGCCCCTGCAATCTCCTCCCATTTAGCATGGTGTTAGTGCCACATGACACGATGGAGGGCATTCTCAGTGTGAAGCCAGGGCTTCGTCTCCACACAGACTGTGCGGGGTCACTCCTACCAATACTGTCATGGACAGATGCATCTGCAGCAGGCAGGTTGGTGAGGATGAGGTCAAATATGTTTTTCCTTCTTGTTGGTTCCCTCACCACCTGCCACAGACCTAGTCTCAGCCAGCTCAGTCAGTAGTGGTGCCACTGAGACACCCAGAGTACATTCTGTCCCCTCAGTGCTTCCCCAACATGGAGGAGCACTGATTCATCAGCTGAGGGAGGGGTGTGGCACATTAGAATCAGCAGGAGCTTTCCTTGCCCATGTTTGACCTGATGCCATGAGACTTCATGGGGTCCAGAGTCGATGTTGAGTACTCCCTGGGTAACTCCCTCCCGACTGTCTACCACTGTACCACCACTTTAGCTGGGTCTATCTTGCCAGTGGGACAGGACATACCCAGGGATGGTGATGGTGGTGTCTGGGACATTGTCTGTAAGGTATGATTCTGTGAGGATGACTATGTCTGGCTGTTGTTTGACTAGTCTGTGAGACAGCTCTCCCAATTTAGGCACAAGCCCCCAGATGTTAGTAAGGAGGACTTGGCAGGGCTGCTAGGGCTGAGATTGCTGTTGTTGTTTCCGGTGCCTAGGTCGATGCTGGGTGGTCCGTCCAGTTTTACAGCGGTTTCATACAACTGTGTGGCTTGCTAGGCTATTTAAATTGTCAACCACATTTCTGTGGACCTGGAGTCACTTGTAGGCCATACCAGGTAAGGATGGTATTAGTGAAGTATCTGATCATCATTTTGGTAGCATTTCCATTCCTATGAACATACGAATTAGGAATGGGAGTAGGCCATTTGACCCCTCGAGCCTGCCCTGTCATTTGATAAGATCATGCCTAACCTGACTGTGGTCTCAACTCTACCCCCTGTCTACTCCCTACACCCTTTGACTCCGTTGTTTATCAAGAATCTATCTAACTCAATGAGAGGAGTTGGCCATTTGGCCCTTTGAACCTGCTCCTAACTCATATGTTCATATGAATGGAAATGCTATCAAAATGATGACCGGGTATTTTACTTCAGAAGAAAATGAGGCAGAAAATCAGGAATTCACTTTCACTTCTAGCTGACCCTCCTAATGGCCATTATGCACTAGGACACCAGCTGCAATGACTGTTAGCCTGGTTTTGCTAGTCTTGTATATTTCCATATCTTTTCGGTTAATGGCTACACTGTGATCATGTTGTCTTCCTCCTAGATTGTTTGCTCCAACTCCTTCTCATAACTTATCTTAATTGCATTTTATTATAATCCCCATAGAGACCTTTGGCTTTTAAAAAGAGATATGCATTTTCCAAAAACAATCACAAAGATCCCACAGCAAGATTTCAAGTTTTAAGACTTTTATCATAACAATCTAATATTGCTTCAAAACGTACAATGTTATCTCAGTTGTATCTGTCACATGTATTCGATCAAATGACAGAACAATTCTAATGCCCTTTGCTCTGAAGATCATATCAGGTCAATTTAAATCTAAAATCTCTCCAGTATTGAAAAAATACGAATTATGGAAAAATTAATTGTGGTTCTTGTCAAACCCTTAATAATAGAGGTGTTAACATAGAGGTGTTGCCACTTTAGTCAGAGTAAATCATTTCTCTCTCTCAAAGGCAGGATTAAGGGTTATGAAGCAATGGTACCTTCAGTGCACACAGTTATTCTGCTTGGGTGTTACTGTTTAATTGTGGTCCCCTGGGATCAGTCAAAACAAGCTTTACTTTGACATAATATGCAGATTTGATTTACATGAGATCACTCTCTTTACTTACATCTTACTGTGTCTCCTTAGATGCGTCTCCACGATTCATGCTCTTGTGGTTGGGGGATTAGCTTTATACATCCTTTGGTTCGATGACCCTGTCAACAGAGACCATGTCTGGTAAGAATATGGAAGTCCTTACAATACTGATCCTTTCACTGAAAGTAACTAGGGCCAAAGGAGTGGGAAGGGAAGTCGGGTATTTAAAACATTCTCCAGTGCTGCAGCAAGCACCAACCTTTGGGAGCTGGTATAGAGTCAAGGGCAAGTAAGCCCTTAACTTGGGGTTTAGGCCATAGACTCCTGTCAATTTTAATTAATTAAATCCAACTCTGAACAAAGTAGCTCACTGAACCATTCATTGATTTTACAAATCTCTCTACAAATGGAACAGAGTGAACCTATCTAATTTTGTCATACCGCCCCTCAACTTCACTTACCCACCTCCTCGCCTGTCCTTTAGTCCCACATACCCTTGTAGATTCATGCAAATTATATAGGTTTGACATCATAGATAAATTCATGTTTTTTTTGATATATTGGCAGAAAGTACAGGTTATTCATCTTGTATACTTACAAGCAAGGAAACCATCGGGACCCAGAACGATAACTATTTAGTTGAGTTCCCAGTGCAGAATATCAGAGAATGGCTAACTGAGCTTATTTGTATACCTAGATGAACTGTATACCTAGATGATCAATGCCAGATATTACTAAAGCAGTAACTGCCAATATTGCACCACGCAGACTCCCTTCTCACAGAAAAATTTATTTTATTTATGGTAGATTCACATTTTTATAAATAGCACACCTTAACAGCTGGATGAACATGTCTTCAAACTGGCTATAATTCTTCCACTGACGCTACTTCTTAAATTGAATTATCCTAACACCTCCTGCGTTCCCCTGAAAATGCCTAATAATCAAAACCAGGTATTGGCCTCTATCGCACAGAATACTTTTACAGAATACAATGTTATTGATACTCCAGTGCAGTATTGAGGGAGCATTGTGCTGTCAGAGGTGCTGTCTTTCAGATGAAACATTAAACCAAGGCCCTATCTGCCTGTGTGAATAAAAGTAAAAGGGCAATTAGGGATGGGCAATAAATGCTGGCCTAGCCAGGACACCCACATCCCATGAATTAATATAAAAAAAATCCCACAGCACTATTTCAAAGAAACAGAGTGGAGTTTTCCCCAGTGTCCTAGGCAATATTTATCCCTCAGTCAATATCATGTTATAAACAGAAATCGTGTGGTCCCTTCCAGTCTGTAATCAGGATGTTTGTACATATGTACATCTGTGCGTACATAGGAATTAGGAGCAGGAATAAGCCACTCAGCCCCTCGAGCCTGCTCCCGCATTCAATAAGATCGTGGCTGATCTGAGTGTAACCTCAACCCCACATTCCTGCCTGCCCCCAATAATCTTTCACCCCCTTGTTAATCAAGAATCTATCTAGCTCTGCTTTAAAATATCCAGTGACTGTGTGTATTTCTTAACCCTCAGGGTGATTTTTTGCTACTCAAAATAAATTCCAGCAGCAGTCTTTTTGGTGATTTTAAAAATAAAGAAGGTTATTTATTAACACACACTTGCCCTGGATTATTTGAAATGCAAGTCTCAAATCACTCATCTCACTCACATTGTCACACACACAAAGGTTAAATACAGATGAAGTTAGTCATAATTATAAAAACGGTATTTATAACTCAGTCTCTATGTCGGTGCAGGCCTGATGTCATCTTGGTTGAGGTTAATAGAGCATTTAGATTTTCTATAATTTTGTTGTTTGCCAGTCTAACAGTCAGGGATTTGACCTGGGAGCCCCCTAATCCCTCCTCCTGATCTGACTCTTCCTGCTGTCCTGTGCTATCTCTACTCTGTGGCAGACAGATTGAATAGGCTCTGACTGCAATACTTCTTTAATATATTAAGGTGGCATAATCAGTGTTCCTTCCTCCGGTCAGGAGTATGGATCAGACGATTTGCCTCACTGATCCTTTTAACCACCCGATGCGGACCACTAAATTTGGCCCTGAGAAAGTTATTTGGGGCAGCAGTACTAAGGCCTGTACTAAGGCCTGTTCTCCTAGCCACAGAGTTTGAATTTTAGCATTGCCCATCAGCCCTCCCTTTCCATGGGAAGCTTTTAAATGTCCCTTGGCCACAGCACCAGCATTGAAGAGTTGTTCCCGGAATCTGGACAGACATTCCAACAATGAGCTGTTCTCTTTAGGTTTCAGAAACCTTTCTTTTATTTGTTTCAGATGGCCCCGTACTTCATGTCCATAAATTAATTCAAACAGACTGAAGCCTGTGGACTCATTAGGGGAGTCCCTTGTGGCAAACAGCAGGCAGCCTAAACCTTTATCCCAGTCATGAGGGTATTCTGAGCAGTAGGTCCGAATCAGTTTTTAGGGTTTGGAGATAACTGTCTAATGCTCCTTGAGTTTGGTGCAAGGCTGACAATTTCAGCCGTGTTATTCCCAGACTGAAAAGCTGCCTAGAGCATAGAGACATGAAATTTGTCCTCTGATCGGATTAGATCTCCCTTGCTGCGCCAAACCGAGTAAAGAACTGGCTCAGTCTCTGAGTCACAGCTTTAGCTTTGACCTTTCTGAGGGGAATGGCCTCAGGGAATCAGGTGGTCAGGACCATTATGGTAAGGAGGTACTGACAGCCTATCCAGGTTTTGGGGAGCAGCCCCACACAATCTATCAGGATTCGGGTAAAAGGTTCATCAAATGCTGGTATGGGTTTGAGAGGGTCTGGTTTTATGGTGGTCTCAGGTTTCCCTGCAACCTGACAAGGTTTTGCAGTACACTGCCAGGTCGGACCGGAGCTGAGGCCAGAGAAACTGCTAATGCGGGCTAAGGTTTTGCAGTTATCTGCAGGTAGGCAATGGCATAGTGGTATTGTCGCTGGTCTAGTAATCCAGAGACCCAGCGTAAATGTTCTGGGGACCCAGCAGAGGTGGAATTTGAATTTGATAAAAATCTGGAATTAAAAGTCTGATGATGACCCTGAAACCATTGTCGATTCTTGTAAAAACCCATCTGGTTCACTAATGTCCTTTAGGGAAAGAAATCTGCCGTCCTTACCTGGTCTGGCCTACATGTGACTCCAGACCCACAGCAATGTGGTTGACTCTTAAATGCCCTCTGAAATGACCCAGCAAGCCGTTCAGTTGTAACAAACTGCTACAAAGACTCAAGAAAGGAATGAAACCGTACGGCATCGACCTAGGCACCGGAAACGACAACTGCAATCTCAGCGCTGCCAACCCTGCAAAATCCTCCTTACTAACATCTGCAGGCTAGTGCCAAAATTGGGATAGCTGTCTCACAGACTAGTCAAACAACAGCCTGACACATTCATACTCATTGAATCACACCTTACAGATAATGTCCCAGACACCACCATCACCATCCCTGGGTATGTCCTGTCCCACCAGCAGGATAGACCGAGCAGAGGTGGTGACACAGTGGTAAACAGTCGGAGGAAGTTGCTCTGGGAGTCCTCAACATCGACTCCGGACCGCATGAAGTCTCATGGCATCAGGTCAAACACGGGCAAAGAAACCTCCTGCTGATTACCACATACCACCCTCCCTCAGCTGATGAATCAGTGCTCCTCCATGTTGAACATCACTTGGAGGAAGCACTGAGGGTGACAAGGGCACAGAATGTACTCTGGGTGCGAGACTTCAATGTCCATCACCAAGAGTGGCTCGGTAGCACCACTACTGACCGAGCTGGCCGAGTCCTAAATGACATAGCTGCTAGACTGGGTCTGCGACAGGTGGTGAGGGAACCAACAAGAGGGATAAACATACTTGACCTCATCCTCACCAACCTGCCTGCCGTGGATGCATTGTCCATGACAGTATTGGTAGGAGTGACCACCGCACAATTGTTGTGGAGATGAAGTCCCACCTTCACATTGAGGATACCCTCCATCGTGTTGTGTGGCACTATCACAGTGCTAAATGGGATAGATCGCGAACAGATCTAGCAACTCAAGACTGAGCATCCACAAGGTGCTGTGGGTCATCAGCAGCAGCAGAATTGTACTCGAACACAATCTGTAACCTCATGGCCTGGTATATCCCCCACTCTACCATTACCATCAAGCCAGGGGATCAACCCTGGTTCAATGAAGAGTGCAGGAGGGCATGCCAGGAGCAGCACCAGGCATACCTGAAAATGGGTGTCAACCTGGTGAAGCTACAACACAGGACTACTTACATGCCAAACAGCATAAGCAGCAAGTGATAGACAGAGCTAAGCTATCCGACAACCAATGGATCAGATCTAAGCTCTGCAGTCCTGCCACATCCAGTCATGAATGGTGGTGGACAATTAAACAATTAACAGGAGGAGGAGGCTCCACAAATATCCCCATCCTCAATGATGGAGGAGCCCAGCACATCATTGCAAAAGATAAGGCTGAAGCATTTGCTACTATCTTCAGCCAAAAGTGCCATGTGGATGATCCATCTCGGCTTCCTCAGGAGGTCCCCAGCATCACGTATGACGTCTTGAGCCAATTCAATTCATTCCACGTGATATCAAGAAATGGCTGAAGGCACTGGATACTGCAAAGGCTATGGGCCCTGCTACCATGTTTCATGGAGGGCACTGGATAAGACCATAAGGCGTAGGAGCAGAAGTAGGCCATTTGGCCCATCGAGTCTGCTCCACTATTCAATGAGATCATGGCTGATCCGATAATCCTCAACTCCACTTTCCTGCCTTTTCCTCATAACCCTTGATTCCCTTACTGATTAAAAATCTGTCTATCTCAGCCTTGAATATACTTAGCAACCCAGCCTCTACAGCCCTCTGCAGTAAAGAATTCCACAGATTAACTACCCTCTGAGAGAAGAAATTCCTCCTTATCTTTGTTTTAATAGGCAACCCCTTACTCTGAGATTATGCCCTCTGGTCCAAGACTCTCCCACAAGGGGAAACAACCCCTTAGCATCTACCCTACAAGCCCCCCCAGAATTTTATATATTTCAATAAGATCACCTCTCATTCTTCTGAACTTCAATGAGTACAGGCCCAACCTACCCAGCCTCACCTCATAAGAAGATCCCTCCATACCCAGAATCAACCTAGTGAACCTTCTCTGGACTGCTTCCAATGCCAGGATATCTTTTCTTAGATAAGGGACCAAAATTGTTCACAGTATTCTAGGTATGGTTTAACTGGTGCCTTGTATAGTTTTAGCAAGACTTCCCTATTTTTATACCCCATTCCCTTTGAAATAAAGGGCAACATTCCATTTACCTTCCCTATTACCTGCTGAACTTGCATGTTAGATTTTTGGGATTCGTGCACAAGGACCCCCAAATCCCTCTGTGCTGCAGCTTTCTGCAGTCTTTCTCCATTTAAGTAATATTCAACTCCTCTATTCTTCCTGCCAAAGTGCATAATTTCACATTTTCCAACATTATATTCCATCTGCCATTTTTTTGCACATTTACTTACCCTGTCTATAACCCCCTGTAGACTCTGTGTCATCCTCACCACGCGCCTTCCCACTTATTTTTGTGTCACCCACAAACTTGGCGATAGTACATTCACTTCCCTCATATAAGTCATTAATATATATTGTAAATAATTGTGGTCCCAGCACTGATCCCTGTGGCACTCCACTAGTTACAGGTTGCTATCTCGAAAATGCCCCACTTATCCCAACTCTCTGTCTTCTATTAGTTAGTCCTCGATCCATGCTAATATACTACCCCCAACTTCATGGGCTCTTATTAAGTAACCTTATGTGCGGTACCTAATCAAACAGCTTTTGAAAATCCAAATACGTTACATTTTCTGGTTCTCCTTTATCTATCCTGCTTGTTACCTCCTCAAAGAATCCTAATAAATTTGTCAGGCATGATTTCCCCTTCATGAAGCCATGCTGACTCTGCCTGATTAAATTATGTAATTCCAAATGCTCTGCTATTACATCCTGTTTAATAGACTCTATCATGTTCCCAATGACAGATGTTAAGGTAAATGGCCTATAGTTACCTGTTTTTTGTCTCCCTTTTTGAATATGGGTGTTACATTGGCAGTTTTCCAATCCTCTGGGACTTTTCCAGAATCTAACTATTCTTGGAAGATTACTACCAGTGCATCCACTATCTCTGTAGCTACTTCTTTTAATATCCTTCAGATGACTTATCGGCCTTTAGCCGCATTAGTTTACTGCAAAGACCATGGGCCCTGACAATATTCCAGCAATAGTACTGAAGACTTGTGCTCCAGAACTTGCCGCGCCCCTAGCCAAGCTGTTCCAGTACAGCTACAACACTGGCACCTACCCGGCTATGTGGAAAATTGCCCAGGTATGTCCTGTACACAAAAAACAGGACAAGTCCAACCCAGCCAATTACCGCCCCATCAGTCTACTCTCCATCATCAGTAAAGTGATGAAAGGCGTCATCAGCAGTGCTAGCAAGCGGCAATTGCTTAGCAATAACCTGCTCACTGATGCCCAGTTTGGGTTCTGCCAGGGTAACTCAGCTCCTGACCTCATTGCAGCCTTGGTTCAAACATGGACAAAAGAACTGAACTCCTGAGGTGAGGTGAGAGTGACTGTTCTTGACATCAAGGCCGCATTTGACTGAGTGTTGGATCAAGGAACTGAGGAGTCGCGAATGGTGCTGACCATTGTGCAATCATCAGTGAACATCCCCACTTCTGACCTTATGATGGAAGGAAGGTCATTGATGAAGCAGCTGAAGATGGTTGGCCCTAAGACACTACCCTGAGAAATTCCTGCGGTGATGTCCTGGAACTGAGGTGATTCACCTCCAACAACCATAACCATCTTCCTTTGTACTAGGTGTGACTCCAACCAGCAGAGAGTTTCCCCCTGATTCCCATTGACTCCAGTTTTGCTGGGGCTCCCTGATGCCACACTTGGTCAAATGCTGCCTTGATGTCAAGGGCAGTCACTCTCACTTCACCTCGGGAATTCAGCTCTTTTGTCCATGTTTGAACCAAGGCTGTAATGAGGTCAGGAGCTGAGTGGCCCTGGCGGAACCCAAACTGGGCATCAGTGAGCAGGTTATTGCTAAGCAAGTGTCACTTGATAGTACTGTTGATGGCCCCTTCCATCGCTTTACTGATGATTGAAAGTAGACTAATGAATGGTAATTGGCCGGGTTAGATTTCTCCTTCCTTTTGTACAAGACATACCTGGGCAATTTCCACATAGCTGGGTGGTTGCCAGTGTTGTAGCTGTACTGGAACAGCTTGGCTAGGGGCGTGGCAATTTTGGGAGCACAAGTCTTCAGTACTATTGCTGGAATGTTGTCAGGGCCCATAGCCTTTGCAGTATCAGTGCGTCCATGAAACATGGTAACAGCGGTGGTGACACAAATCTAACACAATGTTGGTGCCATTGATGGCGCAAAACTGGAAGAAAACCTGATCAAAATGAGAACCTGCAAATGTTCCTAAGAAAGAGGCAAAATGGAAAGCAGTACCGATGTCCACACGCAGTAAGCAGCCACTGCCCCTACCCTGCCCATTCCATAACCTCGAGGTAGGGAGGCCAAAAGTGGGAGTTATGGAAGAAACACTTGCTCTGATATCGCGCAGCATTGAGCCTTAATGCTAAAGAGCAGAAGCACCAGGTTAGTTCATTCCTTTATGCCATGGGACCAGTAGCAAACAATGCCCTCTTGAAACGGAGTGGAAGAGACCTCCGCAGACTTCAACACCATTTTCAAAGCCTTCGACACATATTTTAGCCCAAAACAAAACCTCATGATAGCCTGAACATGTTTTATTCATAGGTCCCAAAGACCAGGGGAATCAGTCAAATTATTTTGCACCGACTTGTATCGCCTAGTGGGCTCTTATAGATACAGGGCATTAAAAGATGAACGTATTCATGACCACATCATCATCATCATGGTCCTGAGGAAAAGCTCTTGGATGTTCCACAGCCCAAGGATAACCTTACTGTAGATGAAGCAGTTCAATACACGAGGCAGGCTGAACTCAGCAAGTTAAACCAGCCTATAATCCGTCACGACACCAAGGCGCTAGATGACTCCGCGAACTGGGTAGGTGCACGGATGGCAGTCCCAAAGCCTGCCACAAAGGCAAGAAACCCTACAGCAGCCATCTTGAGATGCTTACGTTATGGGGCAAAGAAACATCACAGATGCCAAGATTGCCCAGCAGGAGGCGCAGAATGCTTCCAATGCAAGGGGACTGAACATTTCAAGTGTCTGTAAATCCAACAACTTTACTGGAGGAAGAAGACGAGAGAATATTTCTGAAATGCACACCATCCTAGAAATTGGAAAATATGATGGGGATAAAATTACAGAGTTTCTTGGGGAGGGGAAGTAAATAGTCTTCGTCAGGGCTATTGGTTCAGCTCCAGTCGCAGTGAAAGTTAAAGGCTTTAACACTGACTTTAAAATTGACACTAGCGTTAACATACTAGCTGATCATCTGGACAGGCTTCAGTCAATACCTCTCCATCCATCAGGTATTAAATTACAAGGTCCAGATGGCACAAACTTTGCAATGAAAGGCAGGCTGATTACCCCATTCATTATAGATTGTTTATCCTCTCCATGTCTACCAACATCCTCATTGAGTGGAGATGGAAAAACTGGATGATGACCTTCATTGAGACAAGTGATTATATATTTCTGAAATTTTCTGTAGAACCAGTAGGTTTTCAGCTACAGCAGCTGGTGAGGTTTATTCATTCGACAGTGATTTCCAGTGAGACACTATCCACGAGATTCTGGGCAGATATTGAGGCTCGGTCCTTTACAAAGCTAGGCCAGAGGTGCTGGTTAAAGAAGGTACATCCACAAGAAGACCCTTTAGACCAGGGTTGACTCTTTCCAGAAGAAGGGAATGAGGAAGAGGCCATTGTAGCACCAAATGATCGGTTGAAGAATGAGGTCCTAACAATTCGCTCCCTCCTCCAAGCTACTGCTGAACCACATGAAATCTGTGTTGTTTCTTTTCTGAGGAGTCAGCTGTGTATACTGTGGCCAAACAGCATTCAGATCTTAGTCCCACTGAAACTACCAGTGCAACGCCTTGTGTATCGCTAGTTAACCATGAAGAGCTGTCCAGGGAAAGCAAAATGCTTGATTCTATGTTTGACTGCACAGAGGATCACACTGCTAGAGAGTTGGAAGAGCCTGTCTCCATGGGTGAAAGTAAATTGGCATCCACGCTTCAGCCTCAGATGAAAATCTTCTTCCCACTGGAGCTGTCTTTCGTAGCAGAAGCCGAGGCAGAATGATCAGAGCTTCTACAACACCAGAGTCCTGTACAGGAAATTCATCTTCTTGTCTTAGACATTCTTCTCATTGTGGAAAATGATGCTGGCTTATCTTCATATCCACAAACATTCTTCCCATTGCCCATGGTGGAACAGCCTCACATAGAGGGAAGTGCAGCATTGTTACAACTGCCCACTAAAAGTGAACGCCCTTTCTAAAACGTCATCGGGAAACCATCTGTTCTTAGTTTCCTGCAATGCCTACAGGAATTTTATCACTCTTCTCATCATCAGATTCCGGGTATTGAAGTGATGCAGAGCACTGTACTCTCCAAAGACTCCGGGTGTCAATGTGATGCAGAGTGCTGTACTCCCCAATGACTCCGGGTGTCAATGTGATGCGGAGTGCTGTACTCCCCAATGACTCCTGGTGTTAATGTGATGCGGAGTGCTGTACTCCCCAATGACTCCGGGTGTCAATGTGATGCAGAGTGCTGTACTCCCCAATGACTCCGGGTGTCAATGTGATGCAGAGTGCTGTACTCCCCAATGACTCCGGGTGTCAATGTGATGCAGAGTGCTGTACTCCCCAATGACTCCGGGTGTTAATGTGATGCAGAGTGCTGTACTCCCCAATGACTCCGGGTGTCAGTGTGATGCAGAGTGCTGTACTCCCCAATGACTCCGGGTGTCAATGTGATGCGGAGTGCTGTACTCCCCAATGACTCCTGGTGTTAATGTGATGCAGAGTGCTGTACTCCCCAATGACTCCGGGTGTCAATGTGATGCAGAGTGCTGTACTCCCCAATGACTCCGGGTGTTAATGTGATGCGGAGTGCTGTACTCCCCAATGACTCCGGGTGTCAGTGTGGTGCAGAGTGCTGTACTCCCCAATGACTCCGGGTGTCAATGTGATGCAGAGTGCTGTACTCCCCAATGACTCCGGGTGTCAATGTGATGCGGAGTGCTGTACTCCCCAATGACTCCAGGTGTCAATGTGATGCAGAGTGCTGTACTCCCCAATGACTCCGGGTGTTAATGTGATGCGGAGTGCTGTACTCCCCAATGACTCCTGGTGTTAATGTGATGCGGAGTGCTGTACTCCCCACTGACTCCAGGTGTCAATGTGGTGCAGAGTGCTGTACTCCCCAATGACTCCGGGTGTTAATGTGATGCGGAGTGCTGTACTCCCCAATGACTCCGGGTGTCAGTGTGGTGCAGAGTGCTGTACTCCCCAATGACTCCGGGTGTCAATGTGATGCAGAGTGCTGTACTCCCCAATGACTCCGGGTGTTAATGTGATGCGGAGTGCTGCACTCCCCAGTGACTCCGGGTGTCAATGTGATGCGGAGTGCTGTACTCCCCAATGACTCCGGGTGTTAATGTGATGCGGAGTGCTGTACTCCCCAATGACTCCGGGTGTTAATGTGATGCGGAGTGCTGTACTCCCCAATGACTCCGGGTGTCAGTGTGGTGCAGAGTGCTGTACTCCCCAATGACTCCGGGTGTTAATGTGATGCGGAGTGCTGCACTCCCCAATGACTCCGGGTGTCAATGTGATGCGGAGTGCTGTACTCCCCAATGACTCCAGGTGTCAATGTGATGCAGAGTGCTGTACTCCCCAATGACTCCGGGTGTTAATGTGATGCGGAGTGCTGTACTCCCCAATGACTCCTGGTGTTAATGTGATGCGGAGTGCTGTACTCCCCAGTGAATCCGGGTGTCAATGTGATGCAGAGTGCTGTACTCCCCAATGACATTGGGTGTTAATTCGATGTGGGGTGCTGTACTCCCCAATGACTCCGGGTGTTAATGTGATGCAGAGTGCTGTACTCCCCAATGACTCCGGGTGTTAATGTGATGCGGAGTGCTGTACTCCCCAATGACTCCGGGTGTCAATGTGATGCGGGGTGCTGTACTCCCCAATGACTCCAGGTGTCAATGTGATGCAGAGTGCTGTACTCCCCAATGACTCCGCATCACATTAACACCCGGAGTGCTGTACTCCCCAATGACTCTGGGTGTTAATGTGATGCGGAGTGCTGTACTCCCCAATGACTCCAGGTGTCAATGTGATGCAGAGTGCTGTACTCCCCAGTGATTCCGGGTGTTAATGTGATGCGGAGTGCTGTACTCCCCAATGACTCCGGGTGTTAATGTGATGCGGAGTGCTGTACTCCCCAATGACTTCGGGTGTTAATGTGATGCAGAGTGCTGTACTCCCCAATGACTCCAGGTGTTAATGTGATGCGGAGTGCTGTACTCCCCAATGACTCCGGGTGTTAATGTGATGCGGAGTGCTGTACTCCCCAATGACTCTTGGTGTTAATGTGATGCGGAGTGCTGTACTCCCCAATGACTCCTGGTGTTAATGTGATGCAGAGTGCTGTACTCCCCAGTGACTCCAGGTGTCAATGTGATGCAGAGTGCTGTACTCCCCAATGACTCCTGGTGTTAATGTGATGCGGAGTGCTGTACTCCCCAATGACTCCTGGTGTTAATGTGATGCAGAGTGCTGTACTCCCCAGTGACTCCAGGTGTCAATGTGATGCAGAGTGCTGTACTCCCCAGTGACTCCGGGTGTCAATGTGATGCAGAGTGCTGTACTCCCCAATGACTCCGGGTGTTAATGTGATGCGGAGTGCTGTACTCCCCAATGACTCCGGATGTTAATGTGATGCAGAGTGCTGTACTCCCCAGTGACTCCGGGTGTCAATCTGATGCAGAGTGCTGTACTCCCCAATGACTCCGGGTGTTAATGTGATGCGGAGTGCTGTACTCCCCACTGACTCCAGGTGTCAATGTGATGCAGAGTGCTGTACTCCCCAGTGACTCCGGGTGTTAATGTGATGCAGAGTGCTGTGCTCCCCAGTGACTCCGGGTGTTAATGTGATGCAGAGTGCTGTACTCCCCAATGACTCCGGGTGTTAATGTGATGCAGAGTGCTGTACTCCCCAATGACTCCGGGTGTTAATGTGATGCAGAGTGCTGTACTCCCCAATGACTCCGGGTGTCAGTGTGATGCAGAGTGCTGTACTCCCCAGTGAATCTGGGTGTCAATGAGATGCAGAGTGCTCTGTTTCTGATTGACTCCAGGTGTTGATGTGATGCAGAGTGCTGTACTCCCCAGTGACTCCAGGTGTTGATGTGATGCAGAGCGCAGTACTCCTCAATGACTCTGGGTGTCAATGTGATGCAGAATGCTGTACTCCCCAGTGAATCCGGTGCTGATGTGACACAGAGTGCTAGAGTCTCCAGTGACTCTGGGTGTCAATGTGATGCAGAACGCTGCACTTCCCAATAACTCCGGATATTAAAGTGATGCAAAGTGCTGTACTCCTCAGTTACTCCGGGTATTTGAAGTGATGCAGAGTGCTGTACTCCCAAGCGACTCAGGGTGTCATTGTGATACAGGGCGCAGTACTCCCCAATGACTCCGGGTGTTAATGTGATGCAGAGTGCTGTACTCCCCAGTGACTCTGGGTGTCAATGTGATGCAGAGCACAGTACTCCCCAATGACTCCGGGTGTTAATGTGATGCGGAGTGCTGTACTCCCCAGTGACTCCGGGTGTCAGTGTGATGTAGAGCACAGTACTCCCCAATGACTCCGGGTGTCAATGTGATGCGGGGTGCTGTACTCCCCAATGACTCCAGGTGTCAATGTGATGCAGAGTGCTGTACTCCCCAATGACTCCGCATCACATTAACACCCGGAGTGCTGTACTCCCCAATGACTCTGGGTGTTAATGTGATGCGGAGTGCTGTACTCCCCAATGACTCCAGGTGTCAATGTGATGCAGAGTGCTGTACTCCCCAGTGATTCCGGGTGTTAATGTGATGCGGAGTGCTGTACTCCCCAATGACTCCGGGTGTTAATGTGATGCGGAGTGCTGTACTCCCCAATGACTTCGGGTGTTAATGTGATGCAGAGTGCTGTACTCCCCAATGACTCCAGGTGTTAATGTGATGCGGAGTGCTGTACTCCCCAATGACTCCGGGTGTTAATGTGATGCGGAGTGCTGTACTCCCCAATGACTCCTGGTGTTAATGTGATGCGGAGTGCTGTACTCCCCAATGACTCCTGGTGTTAATGTGATGCAGAGTGCTGTACTCCCCACTGACTCCGGGTGTTAATGTGATGCGGAGTGCTGTACTCCCCAATGACTCCTGGTGTTAATGTGATGCGGAGTGCTGTACTCCCCAATGACTCCTGGTGTTAATGTGATGCAGAGTGCTGTACTCCCCAGTGACTCCAGGTGTCAATGTGATGCAGAGTGCTGTACTCCCCAGTGACTCCGGGTGTCAATGTGATGCAGAGTGCTGTACTCCCCAATGACTCCGGGTGTTAATGTGATGCGGAGTGCTGTACTCCCCAGTGACTCCGGATGTTAATGTGATGCAGAGTGCTGTACTCCCCAGTGACTCCGGGTGTCAATCTGATGCAGAGTGCTGTACTCCCCAATGACTCCGGGTGTTAATGTGATGCGGAGTGCTGTACTCCCCACTGACTCCAGGTGTCAATGTGATGCAGAGTGCTGTACTCCCCAGTGACTCCGGGTGTTAATGTGATGCAGAGTGCTGTGCTCCCCAGTGACTCCGGGTGTTAATGTGATGCAGAGTGCTGTACTCCCCAATGACTCCGGGTGTTAATGTGATGCAGAGTGCTGTACTCCCCAATGACTCCGGGTGTTAATGTGATGCAGAGTGCTGTACTCCCCAATGACTCCGGGTGTCAGTGTGATGCAGAGTGCTGTACTCCCCAGTGAATCTGGGTGTCAATGAGATGCAGAGTGCTCTGTTTCTGATTGACTCCAGGTGTTGATGTGATGCAGAGTGCTGTACTCCCCAGTGACTCCAGGTGTTGATGTGATGCAGAGCGCAGTACTCCTCAATGACTCTGGGTGTCAATGTGATGCAGAATGCTGTACTCCCCAGTGAATCCGGTGCTGATGTGACACAGAGTGCTAGAGTCTCCAGTGACTCTGGGTGTCAATGTGATGCAGAACGCTGCACTTCCCAATAACTCCGGATATTAAAGTGATGCAAAGTGCTGTACTCCTCAGTTACTCCGGGTATTTGAAGTGATGCAGAGTGCTGTACTCCCAAGCGACTCAGGGTGTCATTGTGATACAGGGCGCAGTACTCCCCAATGACTCCGGGTGTTAATGTGATGCAGAGTGCTGTACTCCCCAGTGACTCTGGGTGTCAATGTGATGCAGAGCACAGTACTCCCCAATGACTCCGGGTGTTAATGTGATGCGGAGTGCTGTACTCCCCAGTGACTCCGGGTGTCAGTGTGATGTAGAGCACAGTACTCCCCAATGACTCCGGGTGTCAGTGTGATGCAGAGTGCTGTACTCCCCAATGACTCTGGGTGTCAGTGTGATGCAGAATGCTGTACTCCCCAGTGAATCCGGTGCTGATGTGACACAGAGTGCTGGAGTCTCCAGTGACTCTGGGTGTCAATGTGATGCAGAGTGCTGCACTTCCCAATAACTCCGGATATTAAAGTGATGCAAAGTGCTGTACTCCTCAGTTACTCCGGGTATTTGAAGTGATGCAGAGTGCTGTACTCCCAAGCGACTCTGGATGTCATTGTGATACAGGGCGCAGTATTCCCCAGTGACTCCGGGTGTCAGTGTGATGCAGAGTTCTCTACTCCCCAGTGACTCCGGGTGTCAGTGTAATACAGAGTGCTGTACTCCCCAATCACTCCAGGTGTCAGTGTGATGCAGAGTGCTGTACTCCCCAATGACTCCGGGTGTCAGTGTAATACAGAGTGCTGTACTCCCCAATCACTCCAGGTGTCAGTGTGATGCAGAGTGCTGTACTCCCCAATGACTCCGGGTGTCAGTGTAATACAGAGTGCTGTACTCCCCAATCACTCCAGGTGTCAGTGTGATGCAGAGTGCTGTACTCCCCAATGACTCCGGGTGTCAGTGTAATACAGAGTGCTGTACTCCCCAATCACTCCAGGTGTCAGTGTGATGCAGAGTGCTGTACTCCCCAATGACTCCGGGTGTCAGTGTAATACAGAGTGCTGTACTCCCCAATCACTCCAGGTGTCAGTGTGATGCAGAGTGCTGTACTCCCCAATGACTCCGGGTGTCAGTGTAATACAGAGTGCTGTACTCCCCAATCACTCCAGGTGTCAGTGTGATGCAGAGTGCTGTACTCCCCAATGACTCCGGGTATTGAAGTGATGCAGTGCACTGTACTCCCCAGTGACTCCGGAATCAGCAGGCTTCCTGATTCAATCCTAGACTTCTGCTGAGTTCATGAAATCGGTTTCCATGGACACCCCAGTCGGTCTCCACGGACACATCAGCACCCGGATTCACTGGAGAGAACAGCGTTCTGCATCTCATTGACACATGGAGTCACTGGGAAGTACTGCGCTCTGCATCACATCAACAACTGGACACCCCAGTCGGTCCCCACAGACACCCCAGTCGGTCCCCACAGACACCCCAATCGGTCTCCATGCCATTGACAATGTTCTTTATCTAGAGATTATTTATTAATCGGCTTTGGGTCACATGAGATTCCAGCTATCGGCAAACAGAATCAGTCCCATATAGGTTTCAGATTATCTCTGAAAATTTTACACATGCTGGGTGTGGGGAAAAGAACACAATCTATTCCTGTCTTTAGAATTCATACACTTTCTTCAGCTGTGATATTAAACCTCTGCTCTCTCAAGTGGATCTTAAAGATTTGGGTTGTTTTCTTTGGAGCAGAGAAGACTGAGGGGCGACCTGATCGAGGAGTACAAGATTATGAGGGGCATGGACAGGGTGGATAGGGAACAGCTGTTCCCCTTAGTTGAAGGGTCAGTCACGAGGGGACACAAGTTCAAGGTGAGGGGCAGGGGGTTTAGGGGGGATGTGTGGAAAAACTTTTTTACCCAGAGGGTGGTGAGGGTCTGGAATGCGCTGCCTGGGAGGGTGGTGGAGGCGGGTTGCCTCACATCCTTTAAAAAGTACCTGGATGAGCACTTGGCTCATAACATTCAAGGCTATGGGCCAAGTGCTGGTAAATGGGATTAGGTAGGTAGCTCAGGTATTTCTCACATGTCGGTGCAGTCTCGATGGGTCGAAGGGCCTCTTTGGCACTGATTCTGTGATTTGCAGAGGAAGGAATTCCTCAAAGTCCTGATCATTTAATTCACTGCCACTTCTCTTCCAGGAATGTTTATTCTTTTCAAGTTCTGTTCTCTTTGATGGAATTGATGTTTGCCTCTTCTACCCTGCTCACCTTCATTGCTCTCTGTTTGCCTTTTTGTGCTTCATCATCTGTTTGTTAAAACTCATTTTTCACAGCTGGATCTTTCCTAGCAATTGTCCCTGTCTCCAATTTATTCAGGGTGGATTCCAATTAAAGTTACACTCGGTGTGTTTTGAATTCAGCAATGGTCACAGATCATGCTATTTCTGCATTCTTTGATCCAGCACTCTCAACCCAGGGCCATTCCGAATGCCCAACACTCCTCCCACCCACAAGGAGCCCTGTCTCCAAATGCGAGATGTACAGAATCTGTAACCAACATCATGAATGCTTTCTGACCTGTGACTAACCATTACCTCATTTTGTGATCTCTGAATTGGAGAGCTGCTGACATGTGAATCTTGCTGATTCAGTTGTTGAGCAGCAATGGAGACTGTTTATACTGTAGCCTTTTCCTCTTGTGTTTTACAGGGGAGATCCCACATTAGTGAAGGTTAATATAGCAATCGCTTCAGGCTACTTGATGAATGGTGAGTATTCCAGAACACAGTCCCAGCCACTTTGCCTCTTCAGCTAATCTTTCTCAGCTTTCACTGCGCTTGGTCATTTCTTCCACTGTGATTTTCACCACAGGTACAGGTACAGCACGGAGTAAGATACAGAGTAAAGCTCCCTCTACACTGTCCACATCAAACACTCCCAGGACAGGTACAGCACGGGGTTAGATACAGAGTAAAGCTCCCTCTACACTGTCCCCATCAAACACTCCCAGGGCCGGTACAGCACGGGGTTAGATACAGAGTAAAGCTCCCTCTACACCGTCACCATCAAACACTCCCAGGACAGGTACAGCACCGGATAAGATACAGAGTAAATCTCCCTCTACACTGTCCCCATCAAACGCTCCCAGGACAGGTACAGCACGGGGTTAGATACAGAGTAAAGCTCCCTCTACACTGTCCCCATCAAACACTCCCAGGGCCGGTACAGCACGGGGTTAGATACAGAGTAAAGCTTCCTCTACACCGTCACCATCAAACACTCCCAGGACAGGTACAGCACGGGGTTAGATACAGAGTAAAGCTCTCTCTACACTGTCCCCATCAAACACTCCCAGGACAGGTACAGCACGGGGTTAGATACAGAGTAAAGTTCCCTCTACACTGTCCCCATCAAACACTCCCAGGACAGTAACAGCACGGGGTTAGATACAGAGGAAAGCTTCCTCTACACCATCCGCATCAAACACTCCCAGGAGAGGTACAGCACGGGGTTAGATACAGAGTAAAGCTCCCTCTACACTGTCCCCATCAAACACTCCCAGGACAGGTACAGCACGGGGTTAGATACAGAGTAAAGCTCCCTCCACACTGTCCCCATCAAACACTCCCAGGACAGGTACAGCACGGGGTTAGATACAGAGTAAAGCTCCCTCTACACCGTCCCCATCAAACACTCCCAGGACAGTTACAGCACGGGGTGAGATACAGAGTAAATCTCCCTCTACACCGTCCCCATCAAACACTCCCAGGACAGGTACAGCACAGGGTTAGATACAGAGTAAATCTCCCTCTACACTGTCCCCATCAAACACTCCCAGGACAGGTACAGCACGGGGTTAGATACAGAGTAAATCTCCCTCTACACCGTCCCCATCAAACATTCCCAGGACGGGTACAGCATGGGGTTAGATACAGAGTAAAACTCCCTCTACACTGTCCCCATCAAACACTCCCAGGACAGGTATAGCACGGGGTTAGATACAGAGTAAAGCTCCCTCTACACTGTCCCCATCAAACACCCCCAGGACAGGTACAGCACGGGGTTAGATACAGAGTAAAGCTCCCTCTACACTGTCCCCATCAAACACTCCCAGGACAGGTACAGCACGGGGTTAGATACAGAGTAAATCTCCCTCTACACCGTCCCCATCAAACATTCCCAGGACGGGTACAGCATGGGGTTAGATACAGAGTAAAACTCCCTCTACACTGTCCCCATCAAACACTCCCAGGACAGGTATAGCACGGGGTTAGATACAGAGTAAAGCTCCCTCTACACTGTCCTCATCAAACACTCCCAGGACAGGTACAGAATGGGGTTATATAAAGAGAAAAGCTCCCTCTACACTGTCCACATCTAACACTCCCAGGACAGGTACAGCACGGGGTTAGATACAGAATAAAGCTCCCTCTACACTGTCCAATTGAATATTCCCTGGCTCGTTGGACATCATTAACTTGTATGTTGGCCAGTCACAGATTGTTTGGTACGCTTGCATCTTACATTAGCTTTACCCAGCTGGTGCAGTCACTCTCATTGGTTACTGGATTTCCCTAACTCACTCTCTCGATCTCATTGCAGATTTAGTGCTTCTCCTGCGGCACTGGAAGACTTTAGGAGACTGGTTTTTTGTCAGCCATCACTTGGCAGCGCTCTATGCATACCAGTACGTGCTGGTAAGTTGCAGTTTGAGCAGCTTTCAGCATTAATTTTTCTCAGGTTCATTTTCTACAATGTCCTAACACCATGCTTGCCTTCGATTATTTCAATCACATTGGTTTTTCCTTCACAGGCACGAGGCCTCCTTCCTTATTTTGCTAATTTTCGCCTAATTGCAGAGCTGTCTACACCCTTTGTAAACCAGCGGTAAGTAGGGCTTTTACTTTTAGAGCACATTTTGTTCCTGAGTTTTCCGCCTTGGTACCAGAGGCATGGCCCCGGGTACAGGAACTAGAGGGACACGATCCCGGGTACAGGAACTAAAGGGGCATGATCCCGGGTACAGGAACTAGAGGGTCACAACCCCGGGTACAGGAACTAGAGGGTCACAACCCCGGGTACAGGAACTAGAGGGTCACAACCCCGGGTACAGGAACTAGAGGGTCACAACCCCGGGTACAGGAACTAGAGGGTCACAACCCCGGGTACAGGAACTAGAGGGTCACAACCCCGGGTACAGGAACTAGAGGGTCACGATCCCGGGTACAGGAACTAGAGGGTCACGACCCCAGGTACAGGAACTAAAGGGACACGATCCCGGGTACAGGAACTAGAGGGGCACGATCCCGGGTACAGGAACTAAAGGGGCACGACCCCGGGTACAGGAACTAAAGGGGCACGACCCCGGGTACAGGAACTAGAGGGTCACAACCCCGGGTACAGGAACTAGAGGGACACGATCCCGGGTGCAGGAACTAAAGGGACATGATCCTGGGTACAGGAACTAGAGGGACACGATCCCAGGTACAGTAACTAAAGGGTCACAACCCCGGGTACAGGAACTAAAGGGACACGATACCGGGTACAGGAACTAGAGGGTCACGATCCCGGGTACAGGAACTAGAGGGACACGATCCCGGGTACAGGAACTAGAGGGACACGATCCCGGGTACAGGAACTAGAGGGTCACAACCCGGGTACAGGAACTAGAGGGTCACAACCCCGGGTACAGGAACTAGAGGGACACGACCCCGGGTACAGGAACTAGAGGGACACGATCCCGGGTACAGGAACTAGAGGGTCACGATCCCGGGTACAGGAACTAGAGGGACACGATCCCGGGTACAGGAACTAGAGGGTCACGATCCCGGGTACAGGAACTAGAGGGACACGATCCCGGGTACAGGAACTAGAGGGACACGATCCCGGGTACAGGAACTAGAGGGTCACGATCCCGGGTACAGGAACTAGAGGGTCACGACCCCGGGTACAGGAACTAGAGGGACACGATCCCGGGTACAGGAACTAGAGGGACACGATCCCGGGTACAGGAACTAAAGGGACACGATCCCGGGTACAGGAACTAGAGGGACACGATCCCGGGTACAGGAACTAGAGGGTCACGATCCCGGGTACAGGAACTAAAGGGGCACAACCGCGGGTACAGGAACTAGAGGGTCACGATCCCGGGTACAGGAACTAGAGGGTCATGACCCTGGGTACAGGAACTAGAGGGTCACAACCCCGGGTACAGGAACTAGAGGGTCACAACCCCGGGTACAGGAACTAGAGGGTCACAACCCCGGGTACAGGAACTAGAGGGTCACGATCCCGGGTACAGGAACTAGGGGGACAAAATCCCGGGTACAGGAACTAAAGGGGGACGACCCCAGGTACAGGAACTAGGGGGATACAATCCCAGGTACAGGAACTAAAGGGATACGATCCCGGGTACAGGAACTAGAGGAACATGATCCCGGGTACAGGAACTAAAGGGGCATGATCCCGGGTACAGGAACTAGAGGGACACGATCCCGGGTACAGGAACTAGAGGGACACGATCCCGGGTACAGGAACTAAAGGGTCACGATCCCGGGTACAGGAACTAGAGGGACACGATCCCGGGTACAGGAACTAGAGGGTCACAACCCCGGGTACAGGAACTAGAGGGTCACGACCCCGGGTACAGGAACTAAAGGGACACGATCCCGGGTACAGGAACTAAAGGGGCACGATCCCGGGTACAGGAACTAGAGGGTCACAACCCCGGGTACAGGAACTAGAGGGTCACGATCCCGGGTACAGGAACTAGAGGGACACGATCCCGGGTACAGGAACTAGAGGGACACGATCCCGGGTACAGGAACTAGAGGGTCACGACCCCGGGTACAGGAACTAGAGGGACACGATCCCGGGTACAGGAACTAGAGGGTCACGATCCCGGGTACAGGAACTAGAGGGTCACAACCCCGGGTACAGGAACTAGAGGGGCACGATCCCGGGTACAGGAACTAGAGGGTCACGACCCCGGGTACAGGAACTAGAGGGTCACGACCCCGGGTACAGGAACTAGAGGGGCACGATCCCGGGTACAGGAACTAAAGGGGCACGATCCCGGGTACAGGAACTAGAGGGTCACGATCCCGGGTACAGGAACTAGAGGGACACGATCCCGGGTACAGGAACTAGAGGGTCACGATCCCGGGTACAGGAACTAGAGGGACACGACCCCGGGTACAGGAACTAAAGGGGCACGACCCCGGGTACAGGAACTAGAGGGTCACAACCCCGGGTACAGGAACTAGAGGGACACGATCCCGGGTGCAGGAACTAAAGGGGCATGATCCCGGGTACAGGAACTAGAGGGACACGATCCCAGGTACAGGAACTAAAGGGTCACAACCCCGGGTACAGGAACTAGAGGGTCACAACACCGGGTACAGGAACTAGAGGGTCACAACCCCGGGTACAGGAACTAGAGGGTCACAACCCCGGGTACAGGAACTAGAGGGTCACAGCTCAGGGTACAGGAACTAGAGGGTCACGAACCCGGCTACAGGAACTCGAGGGTCACAACCCCGGGTACAGGAACTAGAGGGGCACGATCCCGGGTACAGGAACTAGAGGGTCACGACCCCGGGTACAGGAACTAGAGGGTCACAACCCCGGTTACAGGAACTAGAGGGGCATGATCCCGGGTACAGGAACCAGAGGGACACGATCCCGGGTACAGGAACTAGAGGGACACGATCCCGGGTACAGGAACTAGAGGGTCACGACCCCGGGTACAGGAACTAGAGGGACACGATCCCGGGTACAGGAACTAGAGGGTCACAACCCCGGGTACAGGAACTAGAGGAACACGATCCCGGGTACAGGAACTAGAGGGACACGATCCCGGGTACAGGAACTAAAGGGACACGATCCTGGGTACAGGAACTAGAGGGGCACGATCCCGGGTACAGGAACTAGAGGGACACGATCCCGGGTACAGGAACTAGAGGGGGATGACCTCGGGTACAGGATCTAAAGGGTCACGACCCCGGGTACAGGAACTAAAGGGACACGATCCTGGGTACAGGAACTAGAGGGGCACGATCCGGGTACAGGAACTAGAGGGACACGATCCCGGGTACAGGAATTAAAGGGACACGACCCCGGGTACAGGAACGACAAGGTCACAAACCCGGGTGCAGGAACTAAAGGGACACGACCCCGGGTACAGGAACTAAAGGGGGACGATCCCGGGTACAGGAACTAGACGGACACGATTCCGGGTACAGGAACTAAAGGGGGAAGATCCCGGGTACAGGAACTAGAGGGTCACAACCCCGGGTACAGGAACTAGAGGGACACGATCCCGGGTACAGGAACTAAAGGGACACGATCCCGGGTACAGGAACTAGAGGGACACGATCCTGGGTACAGGAACTAGAGGGACACGATCCTGGGTACAGGAACTAAAGGGACACGATCCTGGGTACAGGAACTAAAGGGACACGATCCCGGGTACAGGAACTAGAGGGACACGATCCTGGGTACAGAAACTAGACGGACACGATCCCGGGTACAGGAACTAGAGGGTCACGATCCCGGGTACAGGAACTAGAGGGTCACGACCCCGGGTACAGGAACTAGAGGGGGAAGATCCCGGGTACAGGAACTAGAGGAGCACGATCCCGGGTACAGGAACTAGACGGACACGATCCCGGGTACAGGAACTAAAGGGACTCGATCCCGGGTACAGGAACTAGAGGGTCACAACCCCGGGTACAGGAACTAGAGGGACACGATCCCGGGTACAGGAACTAGAGGGACACGATCCCGGGTACAGGAACTAGAGGGACACGATCCCGGGTACAGGAACTAGAGGGACACGATCCCTGGTACAGGAACTAGAGGAGCACGATCCCGGGTACAGGAACTAAAGGGACACGATCCCGGGTACAGGAACTAGAGGGTCACAACCCCGGGTACAGGAACTAGAGGGACACGATCCCGGGTACAGGAACTAGAGGGACACGACCCCGGGTACAGGAACTAAAGGTACACGACCCCGGGTACAGGAACTAAAGGGTCACGACCCCGGGTACAGGAACTAGGGGGACACGATCCCGGGTACAGGAAATAGAGGGACACGATCCCGGGTACAGGAACTAAAGGGGCACGACCCCGGGTACAGGAACTAGGGGGACACGATCCCGGGTACAGGAACTAAAGGGACACGATCCCGGGTACAGGATCTAGAGGGTCACGATCCCGGGTACAGGAACTAGAGGGACACGATCCCGGGTACAGGAACTAGAGGGTCACAACCCCGGGTACAGGAACTAGAGGGTCACAACTCAGGGTACAGGAACTAGAGGGTCACGACCCCGGGTACAGGAACTCGAGGGTCACAACCCCGGGTACAGGAACTAGAGGGGCACGATCCCGGGTACAGGAACTAGAGGGTCACGACCCCGGGTACAGGAACTAGAGGGTCACAACCCCGGGTACAGGAACTAGAGGGGCATGATCCCGGGTACAGGAACCAGAGGGACACGATCCCGGGTACAGGAACTAGAGGGACACGATCCCGGGTACAGGAACTAGAGGGTCACGACCCCGGGTACAGGAACTAGAGGGACACGATCCCGGGTACAGGAACTAGAGGGTCACAACCCCGGGTACAGGAACTAGAGGAACACGATCCCGGGTACAGGAACTAGAGGGACACGATCCCGGGTACAGGAACTAAAGGGACACGATCCTGGGTACAGGAACTAGAGGGGCACGATCCCGGGTACAGGAACTAGAGGGACACGATCCCGGGTACAGGAACTAGAGGGGGATGACCTCGGGTACAGGATCTAAAGGGTCACGACCCCGGGTACAGGAACTAAAGGGACACGATCCTGGGTACAGGAACTAGAGGGGCACGATCCCGGGTACAGGAACTAGAGGGACACGATCCCGGGTACAGGAATTAAAGGGACACGACCCCGGGTACAGGAACGACAAGGTCACAAACCCGGGTGCAGGAACTAAAGGGACACGACCCCGGGTACAGGAACTAAAGGGGGACGATCCCGGGTACAGGAACTAGACGGACACGATTCCGGGTACAGGAACTAAAGGGGGAAGATCCCGGGTACAGGAACTAGAGGGTCACAACCCCGGGTACAGGAACTAGAGGGACACGATCCCGGGTACAGGAACTAATGGGACACGATCCCGGGTACAGGAACTAAAGGGACACGATCCCGGGTACAGGAACTAGAGGGACACGATCCTGGGTACAGGAACTAGAGGGACACGATCCTGGGTACAGGAACTAAAGGGACACGATCCCGGGTACAGGAACTAAAGGGACACGATCCCGGGTACAGGAACTAGAGGGACACGATCCTGGGTACAGAAACTAGACGGACACGATCCCGGGTACAGGAACTAGAGGGTCACGATCCCGGGTACAGGAACTAGAGGAGCACGATCCCGGGTACAGGAACTAGACGGACACGATCCCGGGTACAGGAACTAAAGGGACTCGATCCCGGGTACAGGAACTAGAGGGTCACAACCCCGGGTACAGGAACTAGAGGGACACGATCCCGGGTACAGGAACTAGAGGGACACGATCCCGGGTACAGGAACTAGAGGGACACGATCCCGGGTACAGGAACTAGAGGGCCACGATCCCGGGTACAGGAACTAGAGGAGCACGATCCCGGGTACAGGAACTAAAGGGACACGATCCCGGGTACAGGAACTAGAGGGTCACAACCCCGGGTACAGGAACTAGAGGGACACGATCCCGGGTACAGGAACTAGAGGGACACGAGCCCGGGTACAGGAACTAAAGGGACACGACCCCGGGTACAGGAACTAAAGGGTCACGACCCCGGGTACAGGAACTAGGGGGACACGATGCCGGGTACAGGAAATAGAGGGACACGATCCCGGGTACAGGAACTAAAGGGGCACGACCCAGGGTACAGGAACTAGGGGGACACGATCCCGGGTACAGGAACTAAAGGGGCATGATCCCGGGTACAGGAACTAAAGGGGGACGATCCCGGGTACAGGAACTAAAGGGACACGATCCCGGGTACAGGATCTGGAGGGTCACGATCCCGGGTACAGGAACTAGAGGGACACGATCCCGGGTACAGGAACAAAAGGGGGACGATCCCGGGTACAGGAACTAGAGGGTCACAACCACGGGTACAGGAACTAGAGGGACACGATCCCGGGTACAGGAACTAGAGGGACACGATCCCGGGTACAGGAACTAGAGGGACACGATCCCGGGTACAGGAACTAGAGGGACACGATCCCGGGTACAGGAACTAGAGGAGCACGATCCCGGGTACAGGAACTAGAGGGACACGATCCCGGGTACAGGAACTAGAGGAGCACGATCCCGGGTACAGGAACTAAAGGGGCACGATCCCGGGTACAGGAACTAAAGGGGCACGATCCCGGGTACAGGAACTAAAGGGGCACGATCCCGGGTACAGGAACTAAAGGGACACGATCCCGGGTACAGGATCTAAAGGGGCATGATCCCGGGTACAGGAACTAAAGGGACACGATCCCGGGTACAGGAACTAGAGGGTCACAACCCCGGGTACAGGAACTAGAGGGACACGATCCCGGGTACAGGAACTAGAGGGACACGACCCCGGGTACAGGAACTAAATGGACACGACCCCGGGTACAGGAACTAAAGGGTCACGACCCCGGGTACAGGAACTAGGGGGACACGATCCCGGGTACAGGAAATAGAGCGACACGATCCCGGGTACAGGAACAAAAGGGGGACGATCCCGGGTACAGGAACTAGAGGGACACGATCCCGGGTACAGGAACTAGAGGGACACGATCCCGGGTACAGGAACTAAAGGGGGACGATCCCGGGTACAGGAACTAGAGGGACACGATCCCGGGTACAGTAACTAAAGGGGCATGATCCCGGGTACAGGAACTAGAGGGTCACGACCCCGGGTCCAGGAACTAGAGGGTCACAACCCCGGGTACAGGAACTAGAGGGTCACAACCCCGGGTACAGGAACTAGAGGGTCACAACCCCGGGTACAGGAACTAGAGGGTCACAACCCCGGGTACAGGAAATAGAGGGTCACGATCCCGGGTACAGGAACTAGAGGGTCACGACCCCAGGTACAGGAACTAAAGGGATACGATCCCGGGTACAGGAACTAGAGGGGCACGACCCCGGGTACAGGAACTAAAGGGGCACGACCCCGGGTACAGGAACTAGAGGGGCACGACCCCGGGTACAGGAACTAGAGGGACACGATCCCGGGTACAGGAACTAGAGGGACACGATCCCGGGTACAGGAACTAGAGGGACACGATCCAGGGTACAGGAACTAGAGGGACACGATCCCGGGTACAGGAACTAAAGGGTCACGATCCCGGGTACAGGAACTAGAGGGTCACGATCCCGGGTACAGGAACTAGAGGGTCACGATCCCGGGTACAGGAACTAGAGGGACACGATCCCGGGTACAGGAACTAGAGGGTCACGATCCCGGGTACAGGAACTAGAGGGTCACGACCCCGGGTACAGGAACTAGAGGGTCACAACCCCGGGTACAGGAACTAGAGGGACACGATCCCGGGTACAGGAACTAGAGGGACACGATCCCGGGTACAGGAACTAGAGGGACACGATCCCGGGTACAGGAACTAGAGGGACACGATCCCGGGTACAGGAACTAGAGGAGCACGATCCCGGGTACAGGAACTAAAGGGACACGATCCCGGGTACAGGAACTAGAGGGTCACAACCCCGGGTACAGGAACTAGAGGGACACGATCCCGGGTACAGGAACTAGAGGGACACGACCCCGGGTACAGGAACTAAAGGTACACGACCCCGGGTACAGGAACTAAAGGGTCACGACCCCGGGTACAGGAACTAGGGGGACACGATCCCGGGTACAGGAAATAGAGGGACACGATCCCGGGTACAGGAACTAAAGGGGCACGACCCCGGGTACAGGAACTAGGGGGACACGATCCCGGGTACAGGAACTAAAGGGGCATGATCCCGGGTACAGGAACTAAAGGGGGACGATCCCGGGTACAGGAACTAAAGGGACACGATCCCGGGTACAGGAACTAAAGGGACACGATCCCGGGTACAGGATCTAGAGGGTCACGATCCCGGGTACAGGAACTAGAGGGACACGATCCCGGGTACAGGAACTAGAGGGTCACAACCCCGGGTACAGGAACTAGAGGGTCACAACTCAGGGTACAGGAACTAGAGGGTCACGATCCCGGGTACAGGAACTCGAGGGTCACAACCCCGGGTACAGGAACTAGAGGGGCACGATCCCGGGTACAGGAACTAGAGGGTCACGACCCCGGGTACAGGAACTAGAGGGTCACAACCCCGGGTACAGGAACTAGAGGGGCATGATCCCGGGTACAGGAACCAGAGGGACACGATCCCGGGTACAGGAACTAGAGGGACACGATCCCGGGTACAGGAACTAGAGGGTCACGACCCCGGGTACAGGAACTAGAGGGACACGATCCCGGGTACAGGAACTAGAGGGTCACAACCCCGGGTACAGGAACTAGAGGAACACGATCCCGGGTACAGGAACTAGAGGGACACGATCCCGGGTACAGGAACTAAAGGGACACGATCCTGGGTACAGGAACTAGAGGGGCACGATCCCGGGTACAGGAACTAGAGGGACACGATCCCGGGTACAGGAACTAGAGGGGGATGACCTCGGGTACAGGATCTAAAGGGTCACGACCCCGGGTACAGGAACTAGACGGACACGATCCCGGGTACAGGAACTAAAGGGACTCGATCCCGGGTACAGGAACTAGAGGGTCACAACCCCGGGTACAGGAACTAGAGGGGGATGACCTCGGGTACAGGAACTAAAGGGACACTATCCCGGGTACAGGAACTAGAGGGGGATGACCTCGGGTACAGGAACTAAAGGGGCACGGTCCCGGGTACAGGAACTAGAGGGTCACAACCCCGGGTACAGGAACTAGAGGGACACGATCCCGGGTACAGGAACTAGAGGGACACAATCCCGGGTACAGGAACTAGAGGGACACGATCCCGGGTACAGGAACTAGAGGGGGACGATCCCGGGTACAGGAACTAAAGGGACACGATCCCGGGTACAGGATCTGGAGGGTCACGATCCCGGGTACAGGAACTAGAGGGACACGATCCCGGGTACAGGAACTAAAGGGGTACGATCCCGGGTACAGGAACTAGAGGGTCACGAACCCGGGTACAGGAACTAGAGGGACACGATCCCGGGTACAGGAACTAGAGGGACACGATCCCGGGTACAGGAACTAGAGGGACACGATCCCGGGTACAGGAACTAAAGGGACACGATCCCGGGTACAGGAACTAGAGGGACACGATCCCGGGTACAGGAACTAGAGGGTCACGATCCCGGGTACAGGAACTAGAGGAGCACGATCCCGGGTACAGGAACTAGACGGACACGATCCCGGGTACAGGAACTAAAGGGACTCGATCCCGGGTACAGGAACTAGAGGGTCACAACCCCGGGTACAGGAACTAGAGGGACACGATCCCGGGTACAGGAACTAGAGGGACACGATCCCGGGTACAGGAACTAGAGGGACACGATCCCGGGTACAGGAACTAGAGGGCCACGATCCCGGGTACAGGAACTAGAGGAGCACGATCCCGGGTACAGGAACTAAAGGGACACGATCCCGGGTACAGGAACTAGAGGGTCACAAACCCGGGTACAGGAACTAGAGGGACACGATCCCGGGTACAGGAACTAGAGGGACACGAGCCCGGGTACAGGAACTAAAGGGACACGACCCCGGGTACAGGAACTAAAGGGTCACGACCCCGGGTACAGGAACTAGGGGGACACGATGCCGGGTACAGGAAATAGAGGGACACGATCCCGGGTACAGGAACTAAAGGGGCACGACCCAGGGTACAGGAACTAGGGGGACACGATCCCGGGTACAGGAACTAAAGGGGCATGATCCCGGGTACAGGAACTAAAGGGGGACGATCCCGGGTACAGGAACTAAAGGGACACGATCCCGGGTACAGGATCTGGAGGGTCACGATCCCGGGTACAGGAACTAGAGGGACACGATCCCGGGTACAGGAACAAAAGGGGGACGATCCCGGGTACAGGAACTAGAGGGTCACAACCACGGGTACAGGAACTAGAGGGACACGATCCCGGGTACAGGAACTAGAGGGACACGATCCCGGGTACAGGAACTAGAGGGACACGATCCCGGGTACAGGAACTAGAGGAGCACGATCCCGGGTACAGGAACTAAAGGGGCACGATCCCGGGTACAGGAACTAAAGGGGCACGATCCCGGGTACAGGAACTAAAGGGGCACGATCCCGGGTACAGGAACTAAAGGGACACGATCCCGGGTACAGGAACTAGGGGGACACGATCCCGGGTACAGGAACTAGAGGGACACGATCCCGGGTACAGGAACTAGAGGGACACGACCCCGGGTACAGGAACTAAAGGACACGATCCCGGGTACAGGAACTAGAGGGGACACGATCCCGGGTACAGGAACTAGAGGAGCACGATCCCGGGTACAGGAACTAAAGGGTCACGATCCCGGGTACAGGAACTAGAGGGACACGATCCCGGGTACAGGAACTAGAGGGACACGATCCCGGGTACAGGAACTAAAGGGGGACGATCCCGGGTACAGGAACTAGAGGGACACGATCCCGGGTACAGGAACTAAATGGGCATGATCCCGGGTACAGGAACTAGAGGGTCACGACCCCGGGTACAGGAACTAGGGGGACACGATCCCGGGTACAGGAACTAGAGGGACACGATCCCGGGTACAGGAACTAAAGGGGGACGATCCCGGGTACAGGAACTAGAGGGACACGATCCCGGGTACAGGAACTAGAGGGACACGATCCCGGGTACAGGAACTAAAGGGGCACGATCCCGGGTACAGGAACTAGAGGGTCACGACCCCGGGTCCTGGAACTAGAGGGTCACAACCCCGGGTACAGGAACTAGAGGGTCACAACCCCGGGTACAGGAACTAGAGGGTCACAACCCCGGGTACAGGAACTAGAGGGTCACAAGCCCGGGTACAGGAAATAGAGGGTCACGATCCCGGGTACAGGAACTAGAGGGTCACGACCCCAGGTACAGGAACTAAAGGGATACGATCCCGGGTACAGGAACTAGAGGGGCACGACCCCGGGTACAGGAACTAAAGGGGCACGACCCGGGTACAGGAACTAAAGGGGCACGACCCCAGGTACAGGAACTAGAGGGTCACAACCCCGGGTACAGGAACTAGAGGGTCACAACACCGGGTACAGGAACTAGAGGGTCACAACCCCGGGTACAGGAACTAGAGGGTCACAACCCCGGGTACAGGAACTAGAGGGTCACAGCTCAGGGTACAGGAACTAGAGGGTCACGAACCCGGCTACAGGAACTCGAGGGTCACAACCCCGGGTACAGGAACTAGAGGGGCACGATCCCGGGTACAGGAACTAGAGGGTCACGACCCCGGGTACAGGAACTAGAGGGTCACAACCCCGGTTACAGGAACTAGAGGGGCATGATCCCGGGTACAGGAACCAGAGGGACACGATCCCGGGTACAGGAACTAGAGGGACACGATCCCGGGTACAGGAACTAGAGGGTCACGACCCCGGGTACAGGAACTAGAGGGACACGATCCCGGGTACAGGAACTAGAGGGTCACAACCCCGGGTACAGGAACTAGAGGGACACGATCCCGGGTACAGGAACTAGAGGAGCACGATCCCGGGTACAGGAACTAAAGGGACACGATCCCGGGTACAGGAACTAGAGGGGCACGATCCCGGGTACAGGAACTAGAGGGACACGATCCCGGGTACAGGAACTAGAGGGGGATGACCTCGGGTACAGGATCTAAAGGGTCACGACCCCGGGTACAGGAACTAAAGGGACACGATCCTGGGTACAGGAACTAGAGGGGCACGATTCCGGGTACAGGAACTAGAGGGACACGATCCCGGGTACAGGAATTAAAGGGACACGACCCCGGGTACAGGAACGACAAGGTCACAAACCCGGGTGCAGGAACTAAAGGGACACGACCCCGGGTACAGGAACTAAAGGGGGACGATCCCGGGTACAGGAACTAGACGGACACGATTCCGGGTACAGGAACTAAAGGGGGAAGATCCCGGGTACAGGAACTAGAGGGTCACAACCCCGGGTACAGGAACTAGAGGGACACGATCCCGGGTACAGGAACTAGAGGGACACGATCCCGGGTACAGGAACTAGAGGGACACGATCCCGGGTACAGGAACTAGAGGGACACGATCCTGGGTACAGGAACTAGAGGGACACGATCCCGGGTACAGGAACTAAAGGGACATGATCCTGGGTACAGGAACTAAAGGGACATGATCCCGGGTACAGGAAATAGAGGGACACGATCCCGGGTACAGGAACTAGAGGGACACGATCCCGGGTACAGGAACTAGAGGGTCACGATCCCGGGTACAGGAACTAGAGGGACACGATCCCGGGTACAGGAACTAGAGGGACACGATCCCGGGTACAGGAACTAGAGGGACACGATCCCGGGTACAGGAACTAGAGGGACACGATCCCGGGTACAGGAACTAGAGGGACACGATCCCGGGTACAGGAACTAGAGGGACACGATCCCGGGTACAGGAACTAGAGGGACACGATCCCGGGTACAGGAACTAGAGGGACACGATCCCGGGTACAGGAACTAGAGGGACACGATCCCGGGTACAGGAACTAGAGGGACACGATCCCGGGTACAGGAACTAGAGGGACACGATCCCGGGTACAGGAACTAAGGGACACGATCCCGGGTACAGGAACTAGAGGGTCACAACCCCGGGTACAGGAACTAGAGGGACACGATCCCGGGTACAGGAACTAGAGGGACACGACCCCGGGTACAGGAACTAGAGGGACACGATCCCGGGTACAGGAACTAGAGGGACACGATCCCGGGTACAGGAACTAGAGGGACACGATCCCGGGTACAGGAACTAGAGGGACACGATCCCGGGTACAGGAACTAGAGGGACACGATCCCGGGTACAGGAACTAGAGGGACACGACCCCGGGTACAGGAACTAGAGGGTCACGATCCCGGGTACAGGAACTAAAGGGACACGATCCCGGGTACAGGAACTAGAGGGACACGATCCCGGGTACAGGAACTAGAGGGACACGATCCCGGGTACAGGAACTAAAGGGACACGATCCCGGGTACAGGAACTAGAGGGTCACAACCCCGGGTACAGGAACTAGAGGGACACGATCCCGGGTACAGGAACTAGAGGGACACGATCCCGGGTACAGGAACTAGAGGGACACGATCCCGGGTACAGGAACTAGAGGGGCACGATCCCGGGTACAGGAACTAGAGGGACACGATCCCGGGTACAGGAACTAGAGGGTCACGATCCCGGGTACAGGAACTAGAGGGACACGATCCCGGGTACAGGAACTAGAGGGACACGATCCCGGGTACAGGAACTAGAGGGACACGATCCCGGGTACAGGAACTAGAGGGTCACAACCCCGGGTACAGGAACTAGAGGGACACGATCCCGGGTACAGGAACTAGAGGGACACGATCCCGGGTACAGGAACTAGAGGGACACGATCCCGGGTACAGGAACTAGAGGGCCACGATCCCGGGTACAGGAACTAGAGGAGCACGATCCCGGGTACAGGAACTAAAGGGACACGATCCCGGGTACAGGAACTAGAGGGTCACAACCCCGGGTACAGGAACTAGAGGGACACGATCCCGGGTACAGGAACTAGAGGGACACGAGCCCGGGTACAGGAACTAAAGGGACACGACCCCGGGTACAGGAACTAAAGGGTCACGACCCCGGGTACAGGAACTAGGGGGACACGATCCCGGGTACAGGAACTAGAGGGACACGATCCCGGGTACAGGAACTAAAGGGGCACGATCCCGGGTACAGGAAATAGAGGGACACGATCCCGGGTACAGGAACTAAAGGGGCATGATCCCGGGTACAGGAACTAAAGGGGGACGATCCCGGGTACAGGAACTAAAGGGACACGATCCCGGGTACAGGATCTAGAGGGTCACGATCCCGGGTACAGGAACTAGAGGGACACGATCCCGGGTACAGGAACTAAAGGGGCACGATCCCGGGTACAGGAACTAGAGGGTCACGAACCCGGGTACAGGAACTAGAGGGACACGATCCCGGGTACAGGAACTAGAGGGACACGATCCCGGGTACAGGAACTAGAGGGACACTATCCCGGGTACAGGAACTAGAGGGACACGATCCCGGGTACAGGAACTAGAGGGACACGATCCCGGGTACAGGAACTAGAGGGACACGATCCCGGGTACAGGAACTAGAGGGACACGATCCCGGGTACAGGAACTAGAGGGACACGATCCCGGGTACAGGAACTAGAGGGACACGATCCCGGGTACAGGAACTAGAGGGACACGATCCCGGGTACAGGAACTAGAGGGACACGATCCCGGGTACAGGAACTAGAGGGACACGATCCCGGGTACAGGAACTAGAGGGACACGATCCCGGGTACAGGAACTAGAGGGACACGATCCCGGGTACAGGAACTAAAGGGACACGATCCCGGGTACAGGAACTAGAGGGACACGATCCCGGGTACAGGAACTAGAGGGACACGATCCCGGGTACAGGAACTAAAGGGGCACGATCCCGGGTACAGGAACTAGAGGGACACGATCCCGGGTACAGGAACTAGAGGGACACGATCCCGGGTACAGGAACTAGAGGGACACGATCCCGGGTACAGGAACTAAGGGACACGATCCCGGGTACAGGAACTAGAGGGACACGATCCCGGGTACAGGAACTAGAGGGACACGATCCCGGGTACAGGAACTAGAGGGACACGATCCCGGGTACAGGAACTAGAGGGACACGATCCCGGGTACAGGAACTAGAGGGGCACGATCCCGGGTACAGGAACTAGAGGGTCACGATCCCGGGTACAGGAACTAGAGGGTCACGATCCCGGGTACAGGAACTAGAGGGTCACAACCCCGGGTACAGGAACTAGAGGGACACGATCCCGGGTACAGGAACTAGAGGGTCACGACCCCGGGTACAGGAACTAGAGGGTCACGATCCCGGGTACAGGAACTAGAGGGTCACGACCCCAGGTACAGGAACTAGAGGGTCACGATCCCGGGTACAGGAACTAGAGGGACACGATCCCGGGTACAGGAACTAAAGGGGCACGATCCCGGGTACAGGAACTAAAGGGGCACGATCCCAGGTACAGGAACTAGAGGGTCACAACCCCGGGTACAGGAACTAGAGGGTCACAACACCGGGTACAGGAACTAGAGGGTCACAACCCCGGGTACAGGAACTAGAGGGTCACAACCCCGGGTACAGGAACTAGAGGGTCACAGCTCAGGGTACAGGAACTAGAGGGTCACGAACCCGGCTACAGGAACTCGAGGGTCACAACCCCGGGTACAGGAACTAGAGGGGCACGATCCCGGGTACAGGAACTAGAGGGTCACGACCCCGGGTACAGGAACTAGAGGGTCACAACCCCGGTTACAGGAACTAGAGGGGCATGATCCCGGGTACAGGAACCAGAGGGACACGATCCCGGGTACAGGAACTAGAGGGACACGATCCCGGGTACAGGAACTAGAGGGTCACGACCCCGGGTACAGGAACTAGAGGGACACGATCCCGGGTACAGGAACTAGAGGGTCACAACCCCGGGTACAGGAACTAGAGGAACACGATCCCGGGTACAGGAACTAGAGGGGCACGATCCCGGGTACAGGAACTAGAGGGACACGATCCCGGGTACAGGAACTAGAGGGGCACGATCCCGGGTACAGGAACTAGAGGGACACGATCCCGGGTACAGGAACTAGAGGGGGATGACCTCGGGTACAGGATCTAAAGGGTCACGACCCCGGGTACAGGAACTAAAGGGACACGATCCTGGGTACAGGAACTAGAGGGGCACGATTCCGGGTACAGGAACTAGAGGGACACGATCCCGGGTACAGGAATTAAAGGGACACGACCCCGGGTACAGGAACGACAAGGTCACAAACCCGGGTGCAGGAACTAAAGGGACACGACCCCGGGTACAGGAACTAAAGGGGGACGATCCCGGGTACAGGAACTAGACGGACACGATTCCGGGTACAGGAACTAAAGGGGGAAGATCCCGGGTACAGGAACTAGAGGGTCACAACCCCGTGTACAGGAACTAGAGGGACACGATCCCGGGTACAGGAACTAATGGGACACGATCCCGGGTACAGGAACTAAAGGGACACGATCCCGGGTACAGGAACTAGAGGGACACGATCCTGGGTACAGGAACTAGAGGGACACGATCCTGGGTACAGGAACTAGAGGGACACGATCCCGGGTACAGGAACTAGAGGGACACGATCCCGGGTACAGGAACTAGAGGGACACGATCCGGGTACAGGAACTAGACGGGACACGATCCCGGGTACAGGAACTAGAGGGTCACGATCCCGGGTACAGGAACTAGAGGGAGCACGATCCCGGGTACAGGAACTAGAGGGACACGATCCCGGGTACAGGAACTAGAGGGACACGATCCCGGGTACAGGAACTAGAGGGACACGAACCCGGGTACAGGAACTAGAGGGACACGATCCCGGGTACAGGAACTAGAGGGACACGATCCCGGGTACAGGAACTAGAGGGACACGATCCCGGGTACAGGAACTAGAGGGACACGATCCCGGGTACAGGAACTAGAGGGACACGATCCCGGGTACAGGAACTAGAGGGACACGATCCCGGGTACAGGAACTAGAGGGACACGATCCCGGGTACAGGAACTAGAGGGACACGATCCCGGGTACAGGAACTAGAGGGACACGATCCCGGGTACAGGAACTAGAGGGACACGATCCCGGGTACAGGAACTAGAGGGACACGATCCCGGGTACAGGAACTAGAGGGACACGATCCCGGGTACAGGAACTAGAGGGACACGATCCCGGGTACAGGAACTAGAGGGACACGATCCCGGGTACAGGAACTAGAGGGACACGATCCCGGGTACAGGAACTAGAGGGACACGATCCCGGGTACAGGAACTAAGAGGGACACGATCCCGGGTACAGGAACTAAAGGGACACGATCCCGGGTACAGGAACTAGAGGGTCACGATCCCGGGTACAGGAACTAGAGGGGCACGATCCCGGGTACAGGAACTAGAGGGACACGATCCCGGGTACAGGAACTAGAGGGACACGATCCCGGGTACAGGAACTAGAGGGACACGATCCCGGGTACAGGAACTAGAGGGTCACGATCCCGGGTACAGGAACTAGAGGGACACGATCCCGGGTACAGGAACTAGAGGGTCACGATCCCGGGTACAGGAACTATAGGGTCACGATCCCGGGTACAGGAACTAGAGGGTCACAAACCCGGGTACAGGAACTAGAGGGACACGATCCCGGGTACAGGAACTAGAGGGACACGATCCCGGGTACAGGAACTAGAGGGACACGATCCCGGGTACAGGAACTAGAGGGTCACGACCCCGGGTACAGGAACTAGAGGGTCACGATCCCGGGTACAGGAACTAGAGGGACACGATCCCGGGTACAGGAACTAGAGGGACACGATCCCGGGTACAGGAACTAGAGGGACACGATCCCGGGTACAGGAACTAGAGGGACACGATCCCGGGTACAGGAACTAAAGGGACACGATCCCGGGTACAGGAACTAGAGGGTCACGAACCCCGGGTACAGGAACTAGAGGGACACGATCCCGGGTACAGGAACTAGAGGGACACGATCCCGGGTACAGGAACTAGAGGGACACGATCCCGGGTACAGGAACTAGAGGGACACGATCCCGGGTACAGGAACTAGAGGGACACGATCCCGGGTACAGGAACTAGAGGGACACGATCCCGGGTACAGGAACTAGAGGGACACGACCCGGGTACAGGAACTAGAGGGACACGATCCCGGGTACAGGAACTAGAGGGCACGATCCCGGGTACAGGAACTAGAGGGACACGATCCCGGGTACAGGAACTAGAGGGACACGATCCCGGGTACAGGAACTAGAGGGTCACGATCCCGGGTACAGGAACTAGAGGGACACGATCCCGGGTACAGGAACTAGAGGGACACGATCCCGGGTACAGGAACTAGAGGGACACGATCCCGGGTACAGGAACTAGAGGGACACGATCCCGGGTACAGGAACTAGAGGGACACGATCCCGGGTACAGGAACTAGAGGGACACGATCCCGGGTACAGGAACTAGAGGGACACGATCCCGGGTACAGGAACTAGAGGGACACGATCCCGGGTACAGGAACTAGAGGGACACGATCCCGGGTACAGGAACTAGAGGGACACGATCCCGGGTACAGGAACTAGAGGGTCACGATCCCGGGTACAGGAACTAGAGGGACACGATCCCGGGTACAGGAACTAGAGGGACACGATCCCGGGTACAGGAACTAGAGGGACACGATCCCGGGTACAGGAACTAGAGGGACACGATCCCGGGTACAGGAACTAGAGGGACACGATCCCGGGTACAGGAACTAGAGGGACACGATCCCGGGTACAGGAACTAGAGGGACACGATCCCGGGTACAGGAACTAGAGGGACACGATCCCGGGTACAGGAACTAGAGGGTCACGATCCCGGGTACAGGAACTAGAGGGACACGATCCCGGGTACAGGAACTAGAGGGACACGATCCCGGGTACAGGAACTAGAGGGTCACGATCCCGGGTACAGGAACTAGAGGGACACGATCCCGGGTACAGGAACTAGAGGGTCACGAACCCGGGTACAGGAACTAGAGGGACACGACCCGGGTACAGGAACTAGAGGGACACGATCCCGGGTACAGGAACTAGAGGGACACGATCCCGGGTACAGGAACTAGAGGGACACGATCCCGGGTACAGGAACTAGAGGGACACGATCCCGGGTACAGGAACTAGAGGGACACGATCCCGGGTACAGGAACTAGAGGGACACGATCCCGGGTACAGGAACTAGAGGGACACGATCCCGGGTACAGGAACTAGAGGGACACGATCCCGGGTACAGGAACTAGAGGGACACGATCCCGGGTACAGGAACTAGAGGGACACGATCCCGGGTACAGGAACTAGAGGGACACGATCCCGGGTACAGGAACTAAGGGTCACGATCCCGGGTACAGGAACTAGAGGGACACGATCCCGGGTACAGGAACTAGAGGGACACGATCCCGGGTACAGGAACTAGAGGGACACGATCCCGGGTACAGGAACTAGAGGGTCACGATCCCGGGTACAGGAACTAGAGGGACACGATCCCGGGTACAGGAACTAGAGGGTCACGATCCCGGGTACAGGAACTAGAGGGACACGATCCCGGGTACAGGAACTAGAGGGACACGATCCCGGGTACAGGAACTAGAGGGTCACGACCCGGGTACAGGAACTAGAGGGACACGATCCCGGGTACAGGAACTAGAGGGACACGATCCCGGGTACAGGAACTAGAGGGTCACGATCCCGGGTACAGGAACTAAGGGACACGATCCCGGGTACAGGAACTAGAGGGACACGATCCCGGGTACAGGAACTAGAGGGACACGATCCCGGGTACAGGAACTAGAGGGACACGATCCCGGGTACAGGAACTAGAGGGACACGATCCCGGGTACAGGAACTAGAGGGTCACGATCCCGGGTACAGGAACTAGAGGGACACGATCCCGGGTACAGGAACTAGAGGGACACGATCCCGGGTACAGGAACTAGAGGGACACGATCCCGGGTACAGGAACTAGAGGGACACGATCCCGGGTACAGGAACTAGAGGGACACGATCCCGGGTACAGGAACTAGAGGGTCACGATCCCGGGTACAGGAACTAGAGGGACACGATCCCGGGTACAGGAACTAGAGGGACACGATCCCGGGTACAGGAACTAGAGGGACACGATCCCGGGTACAGGAACTAGAGGGACACGATCCCGGGTACAGGAACTAGAGGGACACGATCCCGGGTACAGGAACTAGAGGGACACGATCCCGGGTACAGGAACTAGAGGGTCACGATCCCGGGTACAGGAACTAGAGGGACACGATCCCGGGTACAGGAACTAGAGGGACACGATCCCGGGTACAGGAACTAGAGGGACACGATCCCGGGTACAGGAACTAGAGGGACACGATCCCGGGTACAGGAACTAGAGGGACACGATCCCGGGTACAGGAACTAGAGGGACACGATCCCGGGTACAGGAACTAGAGGGACACGATCCCGGGTACAGGAACTAGAGGGACACGATCCCGGGTACAGGAACTAGAGGGACACGATCCCGGGTACAGGAACTAGAGGGTCACGATCCCGGGTACAGGAACTAGAGGGACACGATCCCGGGTACAGGAACTAGAGGGACACGATCCCGGGTACAGGAACTAGAGGGACACGATCCCGGGTACAGGAACTAGAGGGACACGATCCCGGGTACAGGAACTAGAGGGACACGATCCCGGGTACAGGAACTAGAGGAGCACGATCCCGGGTACAGGAACTAGAGGGACACGATCCCGGGTACAGGAACTAGAGGGACACGATCCCGGGTACAGGAACTAGAGGGACACGATCCCGGGTACAGGAACTAGAGGGACACGACCCCGGGTACAGGAACTAGAGGGACACGATCCCGGGTACAGGAACTAGAGGGTCACGATCCCCGGGTACAGGAACTAGAGGGACACGATCCCGGGTACAGGAACTAGAGGGACACGATCCCGGGTACAGGAACTAGAGGGACACGATCCCGGGTACAGGAACTAGAGGGACACGATCCCGGGTACAGGAACTAGAGGGACACGATCCCGGGTACAGGAACTAGAGGGTCACGACCCCGGGTACAGGAACTAGAGGGACACGATCCCGGGTACAGGAACTAGAGGGACACGATCCCGGGTACAGGAACTAGAGGGACACGATCCCGGGTACAGGAACTAGAGGGACACGATCCCGGGTACAGGAACTAGAGGGACACGATCCCGGGTACAGGAACTAGAGGGTCACGATCCCGGGTACAGGAACTAGAGGGACACGATCCCGGGTACAGGAACTAGAGGGACACGATCCCGGGTACAGGAACTAGAGGGACACGATCCCGGGTACAGGAACTAGAGGGACACGATCCCGGGTACAGGAACTAGAGGGACACGATCCCGGGTACAGGAACTAGAGGGACACGATCCCGGGTACAGGAACTAGAGGGACACGATCCCGGGTACAGGAACTAGAGGGACACGATCCCGGGTACAGGAACTAGAGGGACACGATCCCGGGTACAGGAACTAGAGGGACACGATCCCGGGTACAGGAACTAGAGGGACACGATCCCGGGTACAGGAACTAGAGGGACACGATCCCGGGTACAGGAACTAGAGGGACACGATCCCGGGTACAGGAACTAGAGGGACACGATCCCGGGTACAGGAACTAGAGGGACACGATCCCGGGTACAGGAACTAGAGGGACACGATCCCGGGTACAGGAACTAGAGGGACACGATCCCGGGTACAGGAACTAGAGGGACACGATCCCGGGTACAGGAACTAGAGGGACACGATCCCGGGTACAGGAACTAGAGGGACACGATCCCGGGTACAGGAACTAGAGGGACACGATCCCGGGTACAGGAACTAGAGGGTCACGATCCCGGGTACAGGAACTAGAGGGACACGATCCCGGGTACAGGAACTAGAGGGACACGATCCCGGGTACAGGAACTAGAGGGACACGATCCCGGGTACAGGAACTAGAGGGACACGATCCCGGGTACAGGAACTAGAGGGACACGATCCCGGGTACAGGAACTAGAGGGACACGATCCCGGGTACAGGAACTAGAGGGACACGATCCCGGGTACAGGAACTAGAGGGACACGATCCCGGGTACAGGAACTAGAGGGACACGATCCCGGGTACAGGAACTAGAGGGCACGATCCCGGGTACAGGAACTAGAGGGCACGATCCCGGGTACAGGAACTAGAGGGACACGATCCCGGGTACAGGAACTAAAGGGACACGATCCCGGGTACAGGAACTAGAGGGACACGACCCGGGTACAGGAACTAGAGGGACACGATCCCGGGTACAGGAACTAGAGGAGCACGATCCCGGGTACAGGAACTAGAGGGGACACGATCCCGGGTACAGGAACTAGAGGGACACGATCCCGGGTACAGGAACTAGAGGGCACGATCCCGGGTACAGGAACTAGAGGGACACGATCCCGGGTACAGGAACTAGAGGGTCACGATCCCGGGTACAGGAACTAGAGGGACACGATCCCGGGTACAGGAACTAAGGGGACACGATCCCGGGTACAGGAACTAGAGGGTCACGATCCCGGGTACAGGAACTAGAGGGACACGATCCCGGGTACAGGAACTAGAGGGTCACGAACCCGGGTACAGGAACTAGAGGGTCACAACCCCGGGTACAGGAACTAGAGGGTCACGACCCCGGGTACAGGAACTAGAGGGTCACAACCCCGGGTACAGGAACTAGAGGGGCACGATCCCGGGTACAGGAACTAGAGGGACACGATCCCGGGTACAGGAACTAGAGGGACACGATCCCGGGTACAGGAACTAGAGGGTCACGATCCCGGGTACAGGAACTAGAGGGTCACGATCCCGGGTACAGGAACTAGAGGGACACGATCCCGGGTACAGGAACTAGAGGGTCACGATCCCGGGTACAGGAACTAGAGGGTCACGATCCCGGGTACAGGAACTAGAGGGACACGATCCCGGGTACAGGAACTAGAGGGTCACGATCCCGGGTACAGGAACTAGAGGGACACGATCCCGGGTACAGGAACTAGAGGGACACGATCCCGGGTACAGGAACTAGAGGGACACGATCCCGGGTACAGGAACTAGAGGGACACGATCCCGGGTACAGGAACTAGAGGGACACGATCCCGGGTACAGGAACTAGAGGGACACGATCCCGGGTACAGGAACTAGAGGGACACGATCCCGGGTACAGGAACTAGAGGGACACGATCCCGGGTACAGGAACTAGAGGGACACGATCCCGGGTACAGGAACTAGAGGGACACGATCCCGGGTACAGGAACTAGAGGGACACGATCCCGGGTACAGGAACTAGAAGGGACACGATCCCGGGTACAGGAACTAGAGGGACACGATCCCGGGTACAGGAACTAGAGGGTCACGATCCCGGGTACAGGAACTAGAGGGACACGATCCCGGGTACAGGAACTAGAGGGACACGATCCCGGGTACAGGAACTAGAGGGACACGATCCCGGGTACAGGAACTAGAGGGACACGATCCCGGGTACAGGAACTAGAGGGACACGATCCCGGGTACAGGAACTAGAGGGTCACGATCCCGGGTACAGGAACTAGAGGGACACGATCCCGGGTACAGGAACTAGAGGGCACGATCCCGGGTACAGGAACTAGAGGGACACGATCCCGGGTACAGGAACTAGAGGGACACGATCCCGGGTACAGGAACTAGAGGGTCACGATCCCGGGTACAGGAACTAGAGGGACACGATCCCGGGTACAGGAACTAAGGGTCACGATCCCGGGTACAGGAACTAGAGGGACACGATCCCGGGTACAGGAACTAGAGGGACACGATCCCGGGTACAGGAACTAGAGGGACACGATCCCGGGTACAGGAACTAGAGGGACACGATCCCGGGTACAGGAACTAGAGGGTCACGACCCCGGGTACAGGAACTAGAGGGACACGATCCCGGGTACAGGAACTAGAGGGACACGATCCCGGGTACAGGAACTAGAGGGACACGATCCCGGGTACAGGAACTAGAGGGACACGATCCCGGGTACAGGAACTAGAGGGACACGATCCCGGGTACAGGAACTAGAGGGACACGATCCCGGGTACAGGAACTAGAGGGACACGATCCCGGGTACAGGAACTAGAGGGACACGATCCCGGGTACAGGAACTAGAGGGACACGATCCCGGGTACAGGAACTAGAGGGTCACGATCCCGGGTACAGGAACTAGAGGGACACGATCCCGGGTACAGGAACTAGAGGGTCACGATCCCGGGTACAGGAACTAGAGGGACACGATCCCGGGTACAGGAACTAGAGGGACACGATCCCGGGTACAGGAACTAGAGGGACACGATCCCGGGTACAGGAACTAGAGGGACACGATCCCGGGTACAGGAACTAGAGGGACACGATCCCGGGTACAGGAACTAGAGGGACACGATCCCGGGTACAGGAACTAGAGGGACACGATCCCGGGTACAGGAACTAGAGGGACACGATCCCGGGTACAGGAACTAGAGGGACACGATCCCGGGTACAGGAACTAGAGGGACACGATCCCGGGTACAGGAACTAGAGGGACACGATCCCGGGTACAGGAACTAGAGGGTCACGAACCCGGGTACAGGAACTAGAGGGACACGATCCCGGGTACAGGAACTAGAGGGACACGATCCCGGGTACAGGAACTAGAGGGACACGATCCCGGGTACAGGAACTAGAGGGACACGATCCCGGGTACAGGAACTAGAGGGACACGATCCCGGGTACAGGAACTAGAGGGACACGATCCCGGGTACAGGAACTAGAGGGACACGATCCCGGGTACAGGAACTAGAGGGACACGATCCCGGGTACAGGAACTAGAGGGACACGATCCCGGGTACAGGAACTAGAGGGACACGATCCCGGGTACAGGAACTAGAGGGACACGATCCCGGGTACAGGAACTAGAGGGACACGATCCCGGGTACAGGAACTAGAGGGACACGATCCCGGGTACAGGAACTAGAGGGACACGATCCCGGGTACAGGAACTAGAGGGACACGATCCCGGGTACAGGAACTAGAGGGACACGATCCCGGGTACAGGAACTAGAGGGACACGATCCCGGGTACAGGAACTAGAGGGACACGATCCCGGGTACAGGAACTAGAGGGACACGATCCCGGGTACAGGAACTAGAGGGACACGATCCCGGGTACAGGAACTAGAGGGCCACGATCCCGGGTACAGGAACTAGAGGGACACGATCCCGGGTACAGGAACTAGAAGGGACACGATCCCGGGTACAGGAACTAGAGGGTCACGATCCCGGGTACAGGAACTAGAGGGTCACGATCCCGGGTACAGGAACTAGAGGGGACACGATCCCGGGTACAGGAACTAGAGGGACACGATCCCGGGTACAGGAACTAGAGGGACACGATCCCGGGTACAGGAACTAGAGGGACACGATCCCGGGTACAGGAACTAGAGGGTCACGATCCCGGGTACAGGAACTAGAGGGACACGATCCCGGGTACAGGAACTAGAGGGACACGATCCCGGGTACAGGAACTAGAGGGACACGATCCCGGGTACAGGAACTAGAGGGACACGATCCCGGGTACAGGAACTAGAGGGCCACGATCCCGGGTACAGGAACTAAAGGGACACGATCCCGGGTACAGGATCTGGAGGGTCACGATCCCGGGTACAGGAACTAGAGGGACACGATCCCGGGTACAGGAACTAGAGGGACACGATCCCGGGTACAGGAACTAGAGGGACACGATCCCGGGTACAGGAACTAGAGGGACACGATCCCGGGTACAGGAACTAAAGGGACACGATCCCGGGTACAGGAACTAGAGGGTCACGACCCCGGGTACAGGAACTAGAGGGACACGATCCCGGGTACAGGAACTAGAGGGACACGACCCCGGGTACAGGAACTAGAGGGACACGATCCTGGGTACAGGAACTAAAGGGACACGATCCCGGGTACAGGAACTTATGGGACACGATCCCGGGTACAGGAACTAGAGGGACACGATCCCGGGTACAGGAACTAAAGGGGCACGATCCCGGGTACAGGAACTAGAGGGACACGATCCCGGGTACAGGAACTAGAGGGACACGATCCCGGGTACAGGAACTAGAGGGTCACGATCCCGGGTACAGGAACTAGAGGGACACGATCCCGGGTACAGGAACTAGAGGGTCACAACCCCGGGTACAGGAACTAGAGGGTCACAACTCCGGGTACAGGAACTAGAGGGTCACGACCCCGGGTACAGGAACTCGAGGGTCACAACCCCGGGTACAGGAACTAGAGGGGCACGATCCCGGGTACAGGAACTAGAGGGTCACGACCCCGGGTACAGGAACTAGAGGGTCACAACCCCGGGTACAGGAACTAGAGGGGCATGATCCCGGGTACAGGAACCAGAGGGACACGATCCCGGGTACAGGAACTAGAGGGACACGATCCCGGGTACAGGAACTAGAGGGTCACGACCCCGGGTACAGGAACTAGAGGGACACGATCCCGGGTACAGGAACTAGAGGGTCACAACCCCGGGTACAGGAACTAGAGGAACACGATCCCGGGTACAGGAACTAGAGGGACACGATCCCGGGTACAGGAACTAAAGGGACACGATCCTGGGTACAGGAACTAGAGGGGCACGATCCCGGGTACAGGAACTAGAGGGACACGATCCCGGGTACAGGAACTAGAGGGGGATGACCTCGGGTACAGGATCTAAAGGGTCACGACCCCGGGTACAGGAACTAAAGGGACACGATCCTGGGTACAGGAACTAGAGGGGCACGATCCCGGGTACAGGAACTAGAGGGACACGATCCCGGGTACAGGAATTAAAGGGACACGACCCCGGGTACAGGAACGACAAGGTCACAAACCCGGGTGCAGGAACTAAAGGGACACGACCCCGGGTACAGGAACTAAAGGGGGACGATCCCGGGTACAGGAACTAGACGGACACGATTCCGGGTACAGGAACTAAAGGGGGAAGATCCCGGGTACAGGAACTAGAGGGTCACAACCCCGGGTACAGGAACTAGAGGGACACGATCCCGGGTACAGGAACTAATGGGACACGATCCCGGGTACAGGAACTAAAGGGACACGATCCCGGGTACAGGAACTAGAGGGACACGATCCTGGGTACAGGAACTAGAGGGACACGATCCTGGGTACAGGAACTAAAGGGACACGATCCCGGGTACAGGAACTAAAGGGACACGATCCCGGGTACAGGAACTAGAGGGACACGATCCCGGGTACAGGAACTAGAGGGACACGATCCCGGGTACAGGAACTAGAGGGACACGATCCCGGGTACAGGAACTAGAGGGACACGATCCCGGGTACAGGAACTAGAGGGACACGATCCCGGGTACAGGAACTAGAGGGACACGATCCCGGGTACAGGAACTAGAGGGACACGATCCCGGGTACAGGAACTAGAGGGACACGATCCCGGGTACAGGAACTAGAGGGACACGATCCCGGGTACAGGAACTAGAGGGACACGATCCCGGGTACAGGAACTAGAGGGACACGATCCCGGGTACAGGAACTAGCGGGACACGATCCCGGGTACAGGAACTAGAGGGACACGATCCCGGGTACAGGAACTAGAGGGTCACGATCCCGGGTACAGGAACTATAGGGACACGATCCCGGGTACAGGAACTAGAGGGACACGATCCCGGGTACAGGAACTAGAGGGACACGATCCCGGGTACAGGAACTAGAGGGTCACGACCCCGGGTACAGGAACTAGAGGGACACGATCCCGGGTACAGGAACTAGAGGGACACGATCCCGGGTACAGGAACTAGAGGGACACGATCCCGGGTACAGGAACTAGAGGGACACGATCCCGGGTACAGGAACTAGAGGGTCACGATCCCGGGTACAGGAACTAGAGGGACACGATCCCGGGTACAGGAACTAGAGGGACACGATCCCGGGTACAGGAACTAGAGGGACACGATCCCGGGTACAGGAACTAGAGGGACACGATCCCGGGTACAGGAACTAGAGGGTCACGATCCCGGGTACAGGAACTAGAGGGACACGATCCCGGGTACAGGAACTAGAGGGTCACGATCCCGGGTACAGGAACTAGAGGGACACGATCCCGGGTACAGGAACTAGAGGGTCACGATCCCGGGTACAGGAACTAGAGGGTCACGATCCCGGGTACAGGAACTAGAGGGGCACGATCCCGGGTACAGGAACTAGAGGGACACGATCCCGGGTACAGGAACTAGAGGGACACGATCCCGGGTACAGGAACTAGAGGGACACGATCCCGGGTACAGGAACTAGAGGGACACGATCCCGGGTACAGGAACTAGAGGGTCACGATCCCGGGTACAGGAACTAGAGGGACACGATCCCGGGTACAGGAACTAGAGGGACACGATCCCGGGTACAGGAACTAGAGGGACACGATCCCGGGTACAGGAACTAGAGGGACACGATCCCGGGTACAGGAACTAGAGGGACACGATCCCGGGTACAGGAACTAGAGGGTCACGATCCCGGGTACAGGAACTAGAGGGACACGATCCCGGGTACAGGAACTAGAGGGTCACGATCCCGGGTACAGGAACTAGAGGGACACGATCCCGGGTACAGGAACTAGAGGGACACGATCCCGGGTACAGGAACTAGAGGGACACGACCCGGGTACAGGAACTAGAGGGTCACGAACCCGGGTACAGGAACTAGAGGGACACGATCCCGGGTACAGGAACTAGAGGGTCACGATGCCGGGTACAGGAACTAGAGGGACACGATCCCGGGTACAGGAACTAGAGGGACACGATCCCGGGTACAGGAACTAGAGGGTCACGAACCCGGGTACAGGAACTAGAGGGACACGATCCCGGGTACAGGAACTAGAGGGACACGATCCCGGGTACAGGAACTAGAGGGACACGATCCCGGGTACAGGAACTAGAGGGACACGATCCCGGGTACAGGAACTAAAGGGACACGATCCCGGGTACAGGAACTAAAGGGGCACGATCCCGGGTACAGGAACTAAAGGGACACGATCCCGGGTACAGGAACTAGAGGGACACGATCCCGGGTACAGGAACTAAAGGGACACGATCCCGGGTACAGGAACTAAATGGACACGATCCCGGGTACAGGAACTAGAGGGCACGATCCCGGGTACAGGAACTAGAGGGACACGATCCCGGGTACAGGAACTAAAGGGACACGATCCCGGGTACAGGAACTAGAGGGTCACGATCCCGGGTACAGGAACTAGAGGGACACGATCCCGGGTACAGGAACTAGAGGGACACGATCCCGGGTACAGGAACTAGAGGGACACGATCCCGGGTACAGGAACTAGAGGGACACGATCCCGGGTACAGGAACTAGAGGGTCACGATCCCGGGTACAGGAACTAGAGGGACACGATCCCGGGTACAGGAACTAGAGGGACACGATCCCGGGTACAGGAACTAAGGGACACGATCCCGGGTACAGGAACTAGAGGGTCACGATCCCGGGTACAGGAACTAGAGGGACACGATCCCGGGTACAGGAACTAGAGGGACACGATCCCGGGTACAGGAACTAGAGGGACACGATCCCGGGTACAGGAACTAGAGGGACACGATCCCGGGTACAGGAACTAGAGGGACACGATCCCGGGTACAGGAACTAGAGGGACACGATCCCGGGTACAGGAACTAGAGGGACACGATCCCGGGTACAGGAACTAGAGGGACACGATCCCGGGTACAGGAACTAGAGGGACACGATCCCGGGTACAGGAACTAGAGGGACACGATCCCGGGTACAGGAACTAGAGGGACACGATCCCGGGTACAGGAACTAGAGGGTCACGATCCCGGGTACAGGAACTAGAGGGACACGATCCCGGGTACAGGAACTAGAGGGTCACGATCCCGGGTACAGGAACTAGAGGGACACGATCCCGGGTACAGGAACTAGAGGGACACGATCCCGGGTACAGGAACTAGAGGGACACGATCCCGGGTACAGGAACTAGAGGGACACGATCCCGGGTACAGGAACTAGAGGGACACGATCCCGGGTACAGGAACTAGAGGGACACGATCCCGGGTACAGGAACTAGAGGGACACGATCCCGGGTACAGGAACTAGAGGGACACGATCCCGGGTACAGGAACTAGAGGGACACGATCCCGGGTACAGGAACTAGAGGGTCACGATCCCGGGTACAGGAACTAGAGGGACACGATCCCGGGTACAGGAACTAGAGGGTCACGATCCCGGGTACAGGAACTAGAGGGACACGATCCCGGGTACAGGAACTAGAGGGACACGATCCCGGGTACAGGAACTAGAGGGTCACGAACCCGGGTACAGGAACTAGAGGGACACGATCCCGGGTACAGGAACTAGAGGGACACGATCCCGGGTACAGGAACTAGAGGGACACGATCCCGGGTACAGGAACTAGAGGGACACGATCCCGGGTACAGGAACTAGAGGGACACGATCCCGGGTACAGGAACTAGAGGGACACGATCCCGGGTACAGGAACTAGAGGGTCACGATCCCGGGTACAGGAACTAGAGGGACACGAACCCGGGTACAGGAACTAGAGGGCACGAACCCGGGTACAGGAACTAGAGGGACACGATCCCGGGTACAGGAACTAGAGGGACACGATCCCGGGTACAGGAACTAGAGGGACACGATCCCGGGTACAGGAACTAGAGGGACACGATCCCGGGTACAGGAACTAGAGGGACACGATCCCGGGTACAGGAACTAGAGGGACACGATCCCGGGTACAGGAACTAGAGGGACACGATCCCGGGTACAGGAACTAGAGGGTCACGATCCCGGGTACAGGAACTAGAGGGACACGATCCCGGGTACAGGAACTAGAGGGACACGATCCCGGGTACAGGAACTAAAGGGACACGATCCCGGGTACAGGAACTAGAGGGACACGATCCCGGGTACAGGAACTAGAGGGACACGATCCCGGGTACAGGAACTAGAGGGACACGATCCCGGGTACAGGAACTAGAGGGACACGATCCCGGGTACAGGAACTAGAGGGACACGATCCCGGGTACAGGAACTAGAGGTACACGATCCCGGGTACAGGAACTAGAAGGACACGATCCCGGGTACAGGAACTAGAGGGACACGATCCCGGGTACAGGAACTAGAGGGACACGATCCCGGGTACAGGAACTAAAGGGACACGACCCCGGGTACAGGAACTAAAGGGACACGATCCCGGGTACAGGAAATAGAGGGACACGATCCCGGGTACAGGAACTAAAGGGGCACGATCCCGGGTACAGGAACTAGAGGGGACACGATCCCGGGTACAGGAACTAAGGGACACGATCCCGGGTACAGGAACTAGAGGGACACGATCCCGGGTACAGGAACTAAAGGGACACGATCCCGGGTACAGGAACTAGAGGGTCACGATCCCGGGTACAGGAACTAGAGGGACACGATCCCGGGTACAGGAACTAGAGGGACACGATCCCGGGTACAGGAACTAGAGGGACACGATCCCGGGTACAGGAACTAGAGGGACACGATCCCGGGTACAGGAACTAGAGGGACACGATCCCGGGTACAGGAACTAGAGGGTCACGATCCCGGGTACAGGAACTAGAGGGTCACGATCCCGGGTACAGGAACTAGAGGGACACGATCCCGGGTACAGGAACTAGAGGGACACGATCCCGGGTACAGGAACTAGAGGGACACGATCCCGGGTACAGGAACTAGAGGGACACGATCCCGGGTACAGGAACTAGAGGGTCACGATCCCGGGTACAGGAACTAGAGGGACACGATCCCGGGTACAGGAACTAGAGGGTCACGATCCCGGGTACAGGAACTAGAGGGACACGATCCCGGGTACAGGAACTAGAGGGACACGATCCCGGGTACAGGAACTAGAGGGACACGATCCCGGGTACAGGAACTAGAGGGACACGATCCCGGGTACAGGAACTAGAGGGACACGATCCCGGGTACAGGAACTAGAGGGACACGATCCCGGGTACAGGAACTAGAGGGACACGATCCCGGGTACAGGAACTAGAGGGACACGATCCCGGGTACAGGAACTAGAGGGTCACGATCCCGGGTACAGGAACTAGAGGGACACGATCCCGGGTACAGGAACTAGAGGGACACGATCCCGGGTACAGGAACTAGAGGGTCACGATCCCGGGTACAGGAACTAGAGGGTCACGATCCCGGGTACAGGAACTAGAGGGACACGATCCCGGGTACAGGAACTAGAGGGACACGATCCCGGGTACAGGAACTAGAGGGACACGATCCCGGGTACAGGAACTAGAGGGACACGATCCCGGGTACAGGAACTAGAGGGACACGATCCCGGGTACAGGAACTAGAGGGTCACGATCCCGGGTACAGGAACTAGAGGGACACGATCCCGGGTACAGGAACTAGAGGGACACGATCCCGGGTACAGGAACTAGAGGGACACGATCCCGGGTACAGGAACTAGAGGGACACGATCCCGGGTACAGGAACTAGAGGGACACGATCCCGGGTACAGGAACTAGAGGGACACGATCCCGGGTACAGGAACTAGAGGGTCACGATCCCGGGTACAGGAACTAGAGGGACACGATCCCGGGTACAGGAACTAGAGGGTCACGATCCCGGGTACAGGAACTAGAGGGTCACGATCCCGGGTACAGGAACTAGAGGGTCACGATCCCCGGGTACAGGAACTAGAGGGTCACGATCCCGGGTACAGGAACTAAGGGTCACGAACCCCGGGTACAGGAACTAGAGGGTCACGATCCCGGTACAGGAACTAGAGGGGACACGATCCCGGGTACAGGAACTAGAGGGACACGATCCCGGGTACAGGAACTAGAGGGACACGATCCCGGGTACAGGAACTAGAGGGTCACGATCCCGGGTACAGGAACTAGAGGGACACGATCCCGGGTACAGGAACTATAGGGACACGACCCCGAGTACAGGAACCAGAGGGTCACGATCCCGGGTACAGGAACTAGAGGGACACGATCCCGGGTACAGGAACTAGAGGGTCACAACCCCGGGTACAGGAACTAGAGGGACACAATCCCGGGTACAGGAATTAGAGGGACACGATCCCGGGTACAGGAACTAAAGGGGCACGATCCCGGGTACAGGAACTAGAGGGTCACAACCCCGGGTACAGGAACTAGAGGGACACGATCCCGGGTACAGGAACTAAAGGGTCACGATCCCGGGTACAGGAACTAGAGGGACACGATCCCGGGTACAGGAACTAGAGGGTCACGATCCCGGGTACAGGAACTAGAGGGACACGATCCCGGGTACAGGAACTAGAGGGTCACGAGCCCGGGTACAGGAACTAGAGGGTCACGATCCCGGGTACAGGAACTAGAGGGACACGATCCCGGGTACAGGAACTAGAGGGACACGATCCCGGGTACAGGAACTAGAGGGACACGATCCCGGGTACAGGAACTAAAGGGTCACAACCCCGGGTGCAGGAACTAAAGGGACACGATCCCGGGTACAGGAAATAGAGGGACACGAACCCGGGTACAGGAACTAGAGGGTCACGATCCCGGGTACAGGAACTAGAGGGACATGATCCCGGGTACAGGAACTAAAGGGGCACGATCCCGGGTACAGGAACTAGAGGGACACGATCCCGGGAACAGGAACTAGAGGGTCACAACCCCGGGTACAGGAACTAGAGGGACACGATCCCGGGTACAGGAACTAGAGGGACACGATCCCGGGTACAGGAACTAGAGGGACACGATCCCGGGTACAGGAACTAGAGGGACACGATCCCGGGTACAGGAACTAGAGGGACACGATCCCGGGTACAGGAACTAGAGGGACACGATCCCGGGTACAGGAACTAGAGGGTCACGATCCCCGGGTACAGGAACTAGAGGGTCACGATCCCGGGTACAGGAACTAGAGGGTCACGATCCCGGGTACAGGAACTAGAGGGACACGATCCCGGGTACAGGAACTAGAGGGGCACGATCCCGGGTACAGGAACTAGAGGGTCACGATCCCGGGTACAGGAACTAGAGGGACACGATCCCGGGTACAGGAACTAGAGGGACACGATCCCGGGTACAGGAACTAGAGGGACACGATCCCGGGTACAGGAACTAGAGGGACACGATCCCGGGTACAGGAACTAGAGGGACACGATCCCGGGTACAGGAACTAGAGGGACACGATCCCGGGTACAGGAACTAGAGGGACACGATCCCGGGTACAGGAACTAGAGGGACACGATCCCGGGTACAGGAACTAGAGGGACACGATCCCGGGTACAGGAACTAGAGGGACACGATCCCGGGTACAGGAACTAGAGGGACACGATCCCGGGTACAGGAACTAAGGGACACGATCCCGGGTACAGGAACTAGAGGGTCACGAACCCGGGTACAGGAACTAGAGGGACACGATCCCGGGTACAGGAACTAGAGGGACACGATCCCGGGTACAGGAACTAGAGGGACACGATCCCGGGTACAGGAACTAAAGGGACACGATCCCGGGTACAGGAACTAAAGGGACACGATCCCGGGTACAGGAACTAGAGGGACACGATCCCGGGTACAGGAACTAGAGGGACACGATCCCGGGTACAGGAACTAGAGGGTCACGATCCCGGGTACAGGAACTAGAGGGACACGATCCCGGGTACAGGAACTAGAAGGGACACGATCCGGGTACAGGAACTAGAGGGGACACGATCCGGGTACAGGAACTAGAGGGACACGATCCCGGGTACAGGAACTAGAGGGACACGATCCCGGGTACAGGAACTAGAGGTCACGACCCGGGTACAGGAAATAGAGGGACACGAACCCGGGTACAGGAACTAGAGGGTCACGATCCCGGGTACAGGAACTAGAGGGACATGATCCCGGGTACAGGAACTAGAGGGACACGATCCCGGGTACAGGAACTAGAGGGACACGATCCCGGGTACAGGAACTAGAGGGACACGATCCCGGGTACAGGAACTAGAGGGACACGATCCCGGGTACAGGAACTAGAGGGTCACGATCCCGGGTACAGGAACTAGAGGGACACGATCCCGGGTACAGGAACTAGAGGGACACGATCCCGGGTACAGGAACTAGAGGGTCACGAACCCGGGTACAGGAACTAGAGGGACACGATCCCGGGTACAGGAACTAGAGGGACACGATCCCGGGTACAGGAACTAGAGGGACACGATCCCGGGTACAGGAACTAGAGGGACACGATCCCGGGTACAGGAACTAGAGGGACACGATCCCGGGTACAGGAACTAGAGGGACACGATCCCGGGTACAGGAACTAGAGGGACACGATCCCGGGTACAGGAACTAGAGGGACACGATCCCGGGTACAGGAACTAGAGGGACACGATCCCGGGTACAGGAACTAGAGGGACACGATCCCGGGTACAGGAACTAAGGGACACGATCCCGGGTACAGGAACTAGAGGGACACGATCCCGGGTACAGGAACTAGAGGGGCACGATCCCGGGTACAGGAACTAGAGGGACACGATCCCGGGTACAGGAACTAGAGGGTCACGATCCCGGGTACAGGAACTAGAGGGACACGATCCCGGGTACAGGAACTAGAGGGACACGATCCCGGGTACAGGAACTAGAGGGACACGATCCCGGGTACAGGAACTAGAGGGTCACGATCCCGGGTACAGGAACTAGAGGGACACGATCCCGGGTACAGGAACTAGAGGGACACGATCCCGGGTACAGGAACTAGAGGGACACGATCCCGGGTACAGGAACTAGAGGGACACGATCCCGGGTACAGGAACTAAGGGACACGATCCCGGGTACAGGAACTAGAGGGACACGATCCCGGGTACAGGAACTAGAGGGACACGATCCCGGGTACAGGAACTAGAGGGACACGATCCCGGGTACAGGAACTAGAGGGTCACGATCCCGGGTACAGGAACTAGAGGGACACGATCCCGGGTACAGGAACTAGAGGGACACGATCCCGGGTACAGGAACTAGAGGGACACGATCCCGGGTACAGGAACTAGAGGGTCACGATCCCCGGGTACAGGAACTAGAGGGACACGATCCCGGGTACAGGAACTAGAGGGACACGATCCCGGGTACAGGAACTAGAGGGACACGATCCCGGGTACAGGAACTAGAGGGACACGATCCCGGGTACAGGAACTAGAGGGTCACGATCCCGGGTACAGGAACTAGAGGGACACGATCCCGGGTACAGGAACTAGAGGGACACGATCCCGGGTACAGGAACTAGAGGGACACGATCCCGGGTACAGGAACTAGAGGGACACGATCCCGGGTACAGGAACTAGAGGGACACGATCCCGGGTACAGGAACTAGAGGGACACGATCCCGGGTACAGGAACTAGAGGGACACGATCCCGGGTACAGGAACTAGAGGGGCACGATCCGGGTACAGGAACTAGAGGGACACGATCCCGGGTACAGGAACTAAAGGGGCACGATCCCGGGTACAGGAACTAGAGGGGCACGATCCCGGGTACAGGAACTAGAGGGACACGATCCCGGGTACAGGAACTAGAGGGACACGATCCCGGGTACAGGAACTAGAGGGGACACGATCCCGGGTACAGGAACTAAAGGGACACGATCCCGGGTACAGGAACTAGAGGGTCACGATCCCGGGTACAGGAACTAGAGGGACACGATCCCGGGTACAGGAACTAGAGGGACACGATCCCGGGTACAGGAACTAGAGGGACACGATCCCGGGTACAGGAACTAAGGGACACGATCCCGGGTACAGGAACTAGAGGGTCACGATCCCGGGTACAGGAACTAGAGGGTCACGATCCCGGGTACAGGAACTAGAGGGACACGATCCCGGGTACAGGAACTAGAGGGACACGATCCCGGGTACAGGAACTAGAGGGACACGATCCCGGGTACAGGAACTAGAGGGACACGATCCCGGGTACAGGAACTAGAGGGACACGATCCCGGGTACAGGAACTAGAGGGACACGATCCCGGGTACAGGAACTAGAGGGACACGATCCCGGGTACAGGAACTAGAGGGGCACGATCCCGGGTACAGGAACTAGAGGGACACGATCCCGGGTACAGGAACTAGAGGGACACGATCCCGGGTACAGGAACTAGAGGGTCACGAGCCCGGGTACAGGAACTAGAGGGACACGATCCGGGTACAGGAACTAGAGGGACACGATCCCGGGTACAGGAACTAGAGGGACACGATCCCGGGTACAGGAACTAGAGGGACACGATCCCTGGTACAGGAACTAGAGGAGCACGATCCCGGGTACAGGAACTAAAGGGACACGATCCCGGGTACAGGAACTAGAGGGTCACAACCCCGGGTACAGGAACTAGAGGGACACGATCCCGGGTACAGGAACTAGAGGGACACGACCCCGGGTACAGGAACTAGAGGGACACGATCCCTGGTACAGGAACTAGAGGAGCACGATCCCGGGTACAGGAACTAGGGGGACACGATCCCGGGTACAGGAAATAGAGGGACACGATCCCGGGTACAGGAACTAAAGGGGCACGACCCCGGGTACAGGAACTAGGGGGACACGATCCCGGGTACAGGAACTAAAGGGGCATGATCCCGGGTACAGGAACTAAAGGGGGACGATCCCGGGTACAGGAACTAGAGGGACACGATCCCGGGTACAGGAACTAAAGGGGCATGATCCCGGGTACAGGAACTAAAGGGGGACGATCCCGGGTACAGGAACTAAAGGGACACGATCCCGGGTACAGGATCTAGAGGGTCACGATCCCGGGTACAGGAACTAGAGGGACACGATCCCGGGTACAGGAACTAGAGGGTCACAACCCCGGGTACAGGAACTAGAGGGTCACAACTCAGGGTACAGGAACTAGAGGGACACAAACCCGGGTACAGGAACTAGAGGGTCACAAACCCGGGTACAGGAACTAGAGGGACACGATCCCGGGTACAGGAACTAGAGGGTCACGACCCCGGGTACAGGAACTAGAGGGTCACGACCCCGGGTACAGGAACTAGAGGGGCACGATCCCGGGTACAGGAACTAGAGGGACACGATCCCGGGTACAGGAACTAGAGGGACACGATCCCGGGTACAGGAACTAGAGGGTCACGACCCCGGGTACAGGAACTAGAGGGACACGATCCCGGGTACAGGAACTAGAGGGTCACAACCCCGGGTACAGGAACTAGAGGAACACGATCCCGGGTACAGGAACTAGAGGGACACGATCCCGGGTACAGGAACTAAAGGGACACGATCCTGGGTACAGGAACTAGAGGGGCACGATCCCGGGTACAGGAACTAGAGGGACACGATCCCGGGTACAGGAACTAGAGGGGGATGACCTCGGGTACAGGATCTAAAGGGTCACGACCCCGGGTACAGGAACTAGAGGGACACGATCCTGGGTACAGGAACTAGAGGGGCACGATCCCGGGTACAGGAACTAGAGGGACACGATCCCGGGTACAGGAATTAAAGGGACACGACCCCGGGTACAGGAACGACAAGGTCACAAACCCGGGTGCAGGAACTAAAGGGACACGACCCCGGGTACAGGAACTAAAGGGGGACGATCCCGGGTACAGGAACTAGACGGACACGATTCCGGGTACAGGAACTAAAGGGGGAAGATCCCGGGTACAGGAACTAGAGGGTCACAAACCCGGGTACAGGAACTAGAGGGACACGATCCCGGGTACAGGAACTAAAGGGACACGATCCCGGGTACAGGAACTAAAGGGACACGATCCCGGGTACAGGAACTAGAGGGACACGATCCCGGGTACAGGAACTAGAGGGACACGATCCTGGTACAGGAACTAAAGGGACACGATCCCGGGTACAGGAACTAAAGGGACACGATCCCGGGTACAGGAACTAGAGGGACACGATCCCGGGTACAGGAACTAGACGGACACGATCCCGGGTACAGGAACTAGAGGGTCACGATCCCGGGTACAGGAACTAGAGGGACACGATCCCGGGTACAGGAACTAGAGGGACACGATCCCGGGTACAGGAACTAGAGGGACACGATCCCGGGTACAGGAACTAGAGGGTCACGATCCCGGGTACAGGAACTAGAGGGACACGATCCCGGGTACAGGAACTAGAGGGACACGATCCCGGGTACAGGAACTAGAGGGACACGATCCCGGGTACAGGAACTAGAGGGACACGATCCCGGGTACAGGAACTAGAGGGACACGATCCCGGGTACAGGAACTAGAGGGACACGATCCCGGGTACAGGAACTAGAGGGACACGATCCCGGGTACAGGAACTAGAGGGACACGATCCCGGGTACAGGAACTAGAGGGACACGATCCCGGGTACAGGAACTAGAGGGACACGATCCCGGGTACAGGAACTAGAGGGTCACGACCCCGGGTACAGGAACTAGAGGGACACGATCCCGGGTACAGGAACTAGAGGGACACGATCCCGGGTACAGGAACTAGAGGGACACGATCCCGGGTACAGGAACTAGAGGGACACGATCCCCGGGTACAGGAACTAGAGGGTCACGATCCCGGGTACAGGAACTAAAGGGACACGATCTCGGGTACAGGAACTAATGGGACACGATCCCGGATACAGGAACTAAAGGGACACGATCCCGGGTACAGGAACTAAAGGGACACGATCCCGGGTACAGGAACTAAAGGGACACGATCCCGGGTACAGGAACTAGAGGGATCACGATCCCCGGGTACAGGAACTAGAGGGACACGATCCCGGGTACAGGAACTAGAGGGACACGATCCGGGTACAGGAACTAGAGGGTCACAACCGGGTACAGGAACTAGAGGGTCACAACCCCGGGTAAAGGAACTAGAGGGACACGATCCCGGGTACAGGAACTAGAGGGTCACGATCCCGGGTACAGGAACTAGAGGGACACGATCCCGGGTACAGGAACTAAAGGGACACGATCCCGGGTACAGGAACTAGAGGGACACGATCCTGGGTACAGGAACTAGAGGGACACGATCCCGGGTACAGGAACTAGAGGGTCACGATCCCGGGTACAGGAACTAGAGGGTCACGACCCCGGGTACAGGAACTAGAGGGGGAAGATCCCGGGTACAGGAACTAGAGGGACACGATCCCGGGTACAGGAACTAGAGGGACACGATCCCGGGTACAGGAACTAGAGGAGCACGATCCCGGGTACAGGAACTAGAGGGTCACGATCCCCGGGTACAGGAACTAGAGGTCACGAACCCGGGTACAGGAACTAGAGGGACACGATCCCGGGTACAGGAACTAGAGGGACACGATCCCGGGTACAGGAACTAGAGGGACACGATCCCGGGTACAGGAACTAGAGGGACACGATCCCGGGTACAGGAACTAGAGGGACACGATCCCGGGTACAGGAACTAGAGGGACACGATCCCGGGTACAGGAACTAGAGGGACACGATCCCGGGTACAGGAACTAGAGGGACACGATCCCGGGTACAGGAACTAGAGGGACACGATCCCGGGTACAGGAACTAGAGGGACACGATCCCGGGTACAGGAACTAGAGGGACACGATCCCGGGTACAGGAACTAGAGGGACCGATCCCGGGTACAGGAACTAGAGGGTCACGATCCCGGGTACAGGAACTAAAGGGACACGATCCCGGGTACAGGAACTAGAGGGACACGATCCCGGGTACAGGAACTAGAGGGACACGATCCCGGGTACAGGAACTAGAGGGTCACGATCCCGGGTACAGGAACTAGAGGGACACGATCCCGGGTACAGGAACTAGAGGGACACGATCCCGGGTACAGGAACTAAAGGGACACGATCCCGGGTACAGGAAATCGAGGGACACGATCCCGGGTACAGGAACTAGAGGGTCACGATCCCGGGTACAGGAACTAGAGGGACATGATCCCGGGTACAGGAACTAAAGGGGCACGATCCCGGGTACAGGAACTAGAGGGACACGATCCCGGGTACAGGAACTAGAGGGACACGATCCCGGGTACAGGAACTAGAGGGACACGATCCCGGGTACAGGAACTAGAGGGACACGATCCCGGGTACAGGAACTAAAGGGACACGATCCCGGGTACAGGAACTAGAGGGTCACGATCCCGGGTACAGGAACTAGAGGGACACGATCCCGGGTACAGGAACTAGAGGGACACGATCCCGGGTACAGGAACTAGAGGGACACGATCCCGGGTACAGGAACTAGAGGGTCACGATCCCGGGTACAGGAACTAGAGGGTCACGATCCCGGGTACAGGAACTAGAGGGACACGATCCCGGGTACAGGAACTAGAGGGTCACAACCCCGGGTACAGGAACTAGAGGGACACGATCCCGGGTACAGGAACTAGAGGGACACGACCCCGGGACAGGAACTAAAGGGACACGATCCCGGGTACAGGAACTAGAGGGTCACGACCCGGGTACAGGAACTAGAGGGACACGATCCCGGGTACAGGAACTAGAGGGACACGATCCCGGGTACAGGAACTAAAGGGACACGATCCCGGGTACAGGAACTAGAGGGACACGATCCCGGGTACAGGAACTAGAGGGTCACGATCCCGGGTACAGGAACTAAAGGGACACGATCCCGGGTACAGGAACTAAGGGACACGATCCCGGGTACAGGAACTAGAGGGACACGATCCCGGGTACAGGAACTAAGGGGCACGACCCCGGGTACAGGAACTAGAGGGTCACAACCCGGGTACAGGAACTAGAGGGTCACGATCCCGGGTACAGGAACTAGAGGGTCACGATCCCGGGTACAGGAACTAGAGGGACACGATCCCGGTACAGGAACTAGAGGGGCACGATCCCGGGTACAGGAACTAGAGGGTCACGATCCCGGGTACAGGAACTAGAGGGACACGATCCCGGGTACAGGAACTAGAGGGGCACGATCCCGGGTACAGGAACTAGAGGGACACGATCCCGGGTACAGGAACTAGAGGGTCACAACCCCGGGTACAGGAACTAGAGGGACACGATCCCGGGTACAGGAACTAGAGGGACACGATCCCGGGTACAGGAACTAGAGGGACACGACCCCGGGTACAGGAACTAAAGGTACACGACCCCGGGTACAGGAACTAAAGGATCACGACCCCGGGTACAGGAACTAGAGGGACACGATCCCGGGTACAGGAACTAGAGGGACACGATCCCGGTACAGGAACTAAGGGACACGATCCCGGGTACAGGAACTAGAGGGACACGATCCCGGGTACAGGAACTAGAGGGACACGATCCCGGGTACAGGAACTAGAGGGACACGATCCCGGGTACAGGAACTAGAGGGACACGATCCCGGGTACAGGAACTAGAGGGTCACGACCCGGGTACAGGAACTAAGGGACACGATCCCGGGTACAGGAACTAGAGGGACACGATCCCGGGTACAGGAACTAAAGGGACACGATCCCGGGTACAGGAACTAGAGGGTCACGATCCCGGGTACAGGAACTAGAGGGACACGATCCCGGGTACAGGAACTAGAGGGACACGATCCCGGGTACAGGAACTAAAGGGTCACGACCCCGGGTACAGGAACTAAAGGGTCACGACCCCGGGTACAGGAACTAGGGGGACACGATCCCGGGTACAGGAAATAGAGGGACACGATCCCGGGTACAGGAACTAAAGGGGCACGACCCCGGGTACAGGAACTAAAGGGGCACGATCCCGGGTACAGGAACTAGAGGGACACGATCCCGGGTACAGGAACTAGAGGGACACGATCCCGGGTACAGGAACTAAAGGGACACGATCCCCGGGTACAGGAACTAAGGGACACGATCCCGGGTACAGGAACTAGAGGGACACGATCCCGGGTACAGGAACTAAGGGGACACGATCCCGGGTACAGGAACTAGAGGGTCACGATCCCGGGTACAGGAACTAGAGGGACACGATCCCGGGTACAGGAACTAGAGGGACACGATCCCGGGTACAGGAACTAGAGGGACACGATCCCGGGTACAGGAACTAGAGGGACACGATCCCGGGTACAGGAACTAAAGGGACACGATCCCGGGTACAGGAACTAGAGGGTCACGATCCCGGGTACAGGAACTGGAGGGTCACGATCCCGGGTACAGGAACTAGAGGGGACACGATCCCGGTACAGGAACTAGAGGGACACGATCCCGGGTACAGGAACTAGAGGGGCACGATCCCGGTACAGGAACTAGAGGGACACGATCCCGGGTACAGGAACTAGAGGGTCCGATCCCGGGTACAGGAACTAGAGGGACACGACCCCGGGTACAGGAACTAGGTGGACACGATCCCGGGTACAGGAACTAGAGGGTCACGATCCCGGGTACAGGAACTAAGGGGACACGATCCCGGGTACAGGAACTAAAGGGACACGTCCCGGTACAGGAACTAGAGGGGTCACATCCCGGGTACAGGAACTAGAGGGACACGATCCCGGGTACAGGAACTAGAGGGACACGATCCCGGGTACAGGAACTAAAGGGACACGATCCCGGGTACAGGAACTAGAGGGTCACGATCCCGGGTACAGGACTAAAGGGGACACGATCCCGGGTACAGGAACTAGAGGGTCACGATCCCGGGTACAGGAACTAGAGGGGTCACGATCCCGGGTACAGGAACTAGAGGGACACGATCCCGGGTACAGGAACTAAGGGACACGATCCCGGGTACAGGAACTAGAGGGTCACGATCCCGGGTACAGGAACTAGAGGGACACGATCCAGGGTACAGGAACTAGAAGGGGCACGATCCCGGGTACAGGAACTAAGGGACACGATCCCGGGTACAGGAACTAGAGGGACACATCCCGGGTACAGGAACTAAAGGGGACACGATCCCGGGTACAGGAACTAGAGGGTCACGATCCCGGGTACAGGAACTAGAGGGACACGATCCCGGGTACAGAACTAGAGGGACACGATCCCGGGTACAGGAACTAGAGGGTCACGAACCCGGGTACAGGAACTAGAGGGTCACAACCCCGGGTACAGGAACTAGAGGGTCACAACCCCGGGTACAGGAACTAGAGGGACACGATCCCGGGTACAGGAACTAGAGGGACACGATCCCGGGTACAGGAACTAGAGGGACACGATCCCGGGTACAGGAACTAGAGGGGACACGATCCCGGGTACAGGAACTAGAGGGTCACGACCCCGGGTACAGGAACTAGAGGGTCACGATCCCCGGGTACAGGAACTAGAGGGACACGATCCCGGGTACAGGAACTAGAGGGACACGATCCCGGGTACAGGAACTAGAGGGACACGATCCCGGGTACAGGAACTAGAGGGACACGACCCGGGTACAGGAACTAAGGGACACGATCCCGGGTACAGGAACTAGAGGGTCACGAACCCGGGTACAGGAACTAGAGGGACACGATCCCGGGTACAGGAACTAGAGGGACACGATCCCGGGTACAGGAACTAGAGGGACACGATCCCGGGTACAGGAACTAGAGGGACACGATCCCGGGTACAGGAACTAAAGGGACACGATCCCGGGTACAGGAACTAGAGGGACACGATCCCGGGTACAGGAACTAGAGGGACACGATCCCGGGTACAGGAACTAGAGGGACACGATCCCGGGTACAGGAACTAAGGGACACGATCCCGGGTACAGGAACTAAAGGGTCACGATCCCGGGTACAGGAACTAGAGGGACACGATCCCGGGTACAGGAACTAAAGGGACACGATCCCGGGTACAGGAACTAGAGGGTCACGATCCCGGGTACAGGAACTAAGAGGGACACGAACCCGGGTACAGGAACTAGAGGGTCACGACCCCGGGTACAGGAACTAGAGGGACACGATCCCGGGTACAGGAACTAGAGGGGACACGATCCCGGGTACAGGAACTAGAGGGTCACGATCCCGGGTACAGGAACTAGAGGGTCACGAACCCCGGGTACAGGAACTAGAGGGACACGATCCCGGGTACAGGAACTAGAGGGACACGATCCCCGGGTACAGGAACTAGAGGGACACGATCCCGGGTACAGGAACTAGAGGGTCACGATCCCGGGTACAGGAACTAGAGGGACACGATCCCGGGTACAGGAACTAGAGGGACACGATCCCGGGTACAGGAACTAGAGGGACACGATCCCGGGTACAGGAACTAAAGGGGCACGATCCCGGGTACAGGAACTAGAGGGACACGATCCCGGGTACAGGAACTAGAGGGACACGATCCCGGGTACAGGAACTAGAGGGACACGATCCCGGGTACAGGAACTAGAGGAGCATAACCCGGGTACAGGAACTAAAGGGGCACGATCCCGGGTACAGGAACTAAAGGGACACGATCCCGGGTACAGGAACTAGAGGGTCACAGCCCCGGGTACAGGAACTAGAGGGACACGATCCCGGGTACAGGAACTAGAGGGACACGACCCCGGGTACAGGAACTAAAGGGACACGATCCCGGGTACAGGAACTAAAGGGACACGATCCCGGGTACAGGAACTAAGGGGACACGATCCCGGGTACAGGAACTAGAGGGACACGATCCCGGGTACAGGAACTAAGGGGCACGATCCCGGGTACAGGAACTAGAGGGGCACGATCCCGGGTACAGGAACTAAGGGGCACGATCCCCGGGTACAGGAACTAAAGGGGGAACGATCCCGGGTACAGGAACTAAAGGGACACGATCCCGGGTACAGGAACTAGAGGGACACGATCCCGGGTACAGGAACTAAAGGGACACGATCCCGGGTACAGGAACTAGAGGGACACGATCCCGGGTACAGGAACTAGAGGGACACGATCCCGGGTACAGGAACTAGAGGGTCACGATCCCCGGGTACAGGAACTAGAGGGACACGATCCCGGGTACAGGAACTAAAGGGACACGATCCCGGGTACAGGAACTAGAGGGACACGATCCCGGGTACAGGAACTAGAGGGACACGATCCCGGGTACAGGAACTAGAGGGTCACGATCCCGGGTACAGGAACTAAGGGTCACGATCCCGGGTACAGGAACTAGAGGGACACGATCCCGGGTACAGGAACTAGAGGGACACGATCCCGGGTACAGGAACTAGAGGGTCACGATCCCGGGTACAGGAACTAGAGGGACACGATCCCGGGTACAGGAACTAGAGGGGACACGATCCCGGGTACAGGAAACTAGAGGGACACGATCCCGGGTACAGGAACTAGAGGGACACGATCCCCGGGTACAGGAACTAGAGGGTCACGAACCCGGGTACAGGAACTAGAGGGACACGATCCCGGGTACAGGAACTAGAGGGACACGATCCCGGGTACAGGAACTAGAGGGACACGATCCCGGGTACAGGAACTAGAGGGACACGATCCCGGGTACAGGAACTAGAGGGACACGATCCCGGGTACAGGAACTAATGGGACACGATCCCGGGTACAGGAACTAAAGGGACACGATCCCGGGTACAGGAACTAGAGGGACACGATCCCGGGTAAAGGAACTAAAGGAGCACGATCCCGGGTACAGGAACTAGAGGAGCACGATCCCGGGTACAGGAACTAGAGGGACACGATCCCGGGTACAGGAACTAGAGGGTCACGATCCCGGGTACAGGAACTAGAGGGACACGATCCTGGGTACAGGAACTAGAGGGGCACGATCCCGGGTACAGGAACTAGAGGGTCACGATCCCGGGTACAGGAACTAGAGGGACACGATCCCGGGTACAGGAACTAGAGGGGACACGATCCCGGGTACAGGAACTAGAGGGACACGATCCCGGGTACAGAACTAGAGGGACACGATCCCGGGTACAGGAACTAGAGGGTCACGATCCCGGGTACAGGAACTAGAGGGTCACGATCCCGGTACAGGAACTAAGGGGGCACGATCCCGGGTACAGGAACGAGAGGGACACGATCCCGGGTACAGGAACTAGAGGGCATGATCCCGGGTACAGGAACTAGAGGGACACGACCCCGGGTACAGGAACTAGAGGGACACGATCCCCGGGTACAGGAACTAGAGGTCACGACCCCGGGTACAGGAACTAGAGGGACACGATCCCGGGTACAGGAACTAGAGGGTCACATCCTCGGGTACAGGAACTAGAGGGTCACGATCGGGTACAGGAACTAGAGGGTCACGAACCCGGGTACAGGAACTAGAGGGACACGTCCCGGGTACAGGAACTAGAGGGGCACGATCCCGGGTACAGGAACTAGAGGGTCACGATCCCGGGTACAGGAACTAGAGGGACACGATCCCGGGTACAGGAACTAGAGGGACACGATCCCGGGTACAGGAACTAGAGGGACACGATCCCGGGTACAGGAACTAGAGGGACACGATCCCGGGTACAGGAACTAGAGGGACACGATCCCGGGTACAGGAACTAGAGGGACACGATCCCGGGTACAGGAACTAGAGGGACACGATCCCGGGTACAGGAACTAGAGGGACACGATCCCGGGTACAGGAACTAGAGGGACACGATCCCGGGTACAGGAACTAGAGGGACACGATCCCGGGTACAGGAACTAGAGGGACACGATCCCGGGTACAGGAACTAGAGGGACACGATCCCGGGTACAGGAACTAGAGGGACACGATCCCGGGTACAGGAACTAAAGGGACACGATCCCGGGTACAGGAACTAGAGGGACACGATCCCGGGTACAGGAACTAGAGGGACACGATCCCGGGTACAGGAACTAGAGGGACACGATCCCGGGTACAGGAACTAGAGGGACACGATCCCGGGTACAGGAACTAGAGGGACACGATCCCGGGTACAGGAACTAGAGGGACACGATCCCGGGTACAGGAACTAGAGGGTCACGACCCCGGGTACAGGAACTAGAGGGACACGACCCCGGGTACAGGAACGACAAGGTCACAAAACCCGGGTACAGGAACTAAAGGGGCACGATCCCGGGTACAGGAACTAGAGGGACACGATCCCGGGTACAGGAACTAGAGGGGCACGATCCCGGGTACAGGAACTAGAGGGACACGATCCCGGGTACAGGAACTAAAGGGGCACGATCCCGGGTACAGGAACTAGAGGGTCACGATCCCGGGTACAGGAACTAGAGGGACACGATCCCGGGTACAGGAACTAGAGGGTCACGATCCCGGGTACAGGAACTAGAGGGACACGATCCCGGGTACAGGAACTAGAGGGTCACGATCCCGGGTACAGGAACTAGAGGGACACGATCCCGGGTACAGGAACTAAAGGGGTCACGATCCCGGGTACAGGAACTAGAGGGACACGATCCCGGGTACAGGAACTAGAGGGGACACGATCCGGGTACAGGAACTAGAGGGTCACGAACCCGGGTACAGGAACTAGAGGGACACGATCCCGGGTACGGAACTAGAGGGTCACGATCCCGGGTACAGGAACTAGAGGGTCACGAACCCGGGTACAGGAACTAGAGGGTCACGAACCCGGGTACAGGAACTAAGGGGCACGATCCCGGGTACAGGAACTAGAGGGTCACAACCCCGGGTACAGGAACTAGAGGGTCACGAACCCCGGGTACAGGAACTAGAGGGTCACAACCCGGGTACAGGAACTAGAGGGTCACAACCCCGGGTACAGGAACTAGAGGGACACGATCCCGGGTACAGGAACTAGAGGGTCACAACCCCGGGTACAGGAACTAGAGGGACACGATCCCGGGTACAGGAACTAGAGGGACACGATCCCGGGTACAGGAACTAGAGGGACACGATCCCGGGTACAGGAACTAGAGGGTCACGATCCCGGGTACAGGAACTAGAGGGACACGAACCCGGGTACAGTAACTAGAGGGGGCACGATCCCGGGTACAGGAACTAGAGGGTCACTACCCCGGGTACAGGAACTAGAGGGTCACGATCCCGGGTACAGGAACTAGAGGGACACGATCCCGGGTACAGGAACTAGAGGGTCACGATCCCGGGTACAGGAACTAGAGGGCACGATCCCCGGGTACAGGAAATAGAGGGACACGATCCCGGGTACAGGAACTAAGGGACACGATTCCCGGGTACAGGAACTAAAGGGACACGATCCCGGGTACAGGAACTAGAGGGACACGATCCCGGGTACAGGAACTAAAGGGGCACGATCCCGGGTACAGGAACTAGAGGGTCACAACCCAGGGTACAGGAACTAGAGGGACACGATCCCGGGTACAGGAACTAGAGGGACACGATCCCGGGTACAGGAACTAGAGGGACACGATCCCGGGTACAGGAACTAGAGGGACACGATCCCGGGTACAGGAACTAGAGGGACACGATCCCGGGTACAGGAACTAGAGGGTCACAACCCCGGGTACAGGAACTAGAGGGTCACAACCCCGGGTACAGGAACTAGAGGGTCACAACCCCGGGTACAGGAACTAGAGGGTCACAACCCCGGGTACAGGAACTAGAGGGTCACGATCCCGGGTACAGAACTAGAGGGTCACGACCCCGGTTACAGGAACTAGAGGGACACGATCCCGGGTACAGGAACTAGAGGGTCACGACCCCGGGTACAGGAACTAGAGGGACACGATCCCCGGGTACAGGAACTAGAGGGGCACGATCCCGGGTACAGGAACTAGAGGGACACGATCCCGGGTACAGGAACTAGAGGGACACTATCCCGGGTACAGGAACTAGAGGGTCACAACCCCGGGTACAGGAACTAGAGGGACACGATCCCGGGTACAGGAACTAGAGGGACACGATCCCGGGTACAGGAACTAGAGGGACACGATCCCGGGTACAGGAACTAGAGGGTCACGATCCCGGGTACAGGAACTAGAGGGACACGATCCCGGGTACAGGAACTAGAGGGACACGATCCCGGGTACAGGAACTAAAGGGTCACGATCCCGGGTACAGGAACTAGAGGGACACGATCCCGGGTACAGGAACTAAAGGGTCACGATCCTGGGTACAGGAACTAGAGGGACACGATCCCGGGTACAGGAACTAGAGGGTCACAACCCCGGGTACAGGAACTAAGGGACACGATCCCGGGTACAGGAACTAGAGGGACACGATCCCGGGTACAGGAACTAAAGGGGACACGATCCCGGGTACAGGAACTAGAGGGACACGATCCCGGGTACAGGAACTAAAGGGGACACGATCCCGGGTACAGGAACTAGAGGGTCACGATCCCGGGTACAGGAACTAGAGGGTCACGACCCCGGGTACAGGAACTAGAGGGTCACAACCACGGGTACAGGAACTAGAGGGACACGATCCCGGGTACAGGAACTAGAAGGGACACGATCCCGGTACAGGAACTAGAGGGACACGATCCCGGGTACAGGAACTAAGGGTCACGAACCCGGGTACAGGAACTAGAGGGTCACGATCCCGGGTACAGGAACTAGAGGGCCACGATCCCGGGGTACAGGAACTAGAGGGACACGATCCCGGGTACAGGAACTAGAGGGTCACGATCCCGGGTACAGGAACTAGAGGGACCACGATCCGGGTACAGGAACTAAAGGGACACGATCCCGGGTACAGGAACTAGAGGGACACATCCCCGGGTACAGGAACTAGAGGGGCACGATCCCGGGTACAGGAACTAGAGGGACACGAGCCCCGGGTACAGGAACTAGAGGGGACACGACCCCTGGTACAGGAACTAGAGGGACACGATCCCGGGTACAGGAAACTAAGGGGGACACGATCCTCGGGTACAGGAACTAGAGGGACACGATCCCGGGTACAGGAACTAGAGGGACACGATCCCGGGTACAGGAACTAGAGGGACACGATCCCGGGTACAGGAACTAGAGGGACACGATCCCGGGTACAGGAACTAGAGGGACACGATCCCGGGTACAGGAACTAGAGGGTCACGAACCCGGGTACAGGAACTAGAGGGACACGATCCCGGGTACAGGAACTAGAGGGACACGATACCGGGTACAGGAACTAGAGGGACACGATCCGGGTACAGGAACTAGAGGGACACGATCCCGGGTACAGGAACTAGAGGAGCACGATCCCGGGTACAGGAACTAAAGGGACACGATCCCGGGTACAGGAACTAGAGGGACACGATCCCGGGTACAGGAACTAGAGGGACACGATCCCGGGTACAGGAACTAGAGGGACACGATCCCGGGTACAGGAACTAGAGGGGCACGATCCCGGGTACAGGAACTAGAGGGACACGATCCCGGGTACAGGAACAAAAGGGGACGATCCCGGGTACAGGAACTAGAGGGACACGATCCCGGGTACAGGAACTAGAGGGACACGATCCCGGGTACAGGAACTAGAGGGACACATCCCGGGTACAGGAACTAGAGGGACACGATCCCGGGTACAGGAACTAGAGGGACACGATCCCGGGTACAGGAACTAGAGGGACACGATCCCGGGTACAGGAACTAGAGGGACACGATCCCGGGTACAGGAACTAGAGGGACACGATCCCGGGTACAGGAACTAAAGGGACACGATCCCGGGTACAGGAACTAAATGGACACGATCCCGGGTACAGGAACTAGAGGGTCACGATCCCGGGTACAGGAACTAGAGGGACACGATCCCGGGTACAGGAACTAGAGGGGCACGATCCCCGGGTACAGGAACTAGAGGGAGCACGATCCCGGGTACAGGAACTAGAGGGACACGATCCCCGGGTACAGGAACTAAAGGGACACGATCCCGGGTACAGGAACTAAAGGGTCACGACCCCGGGTACAGGAACTAGAGGGACACGATCCCGGGTACAGGAACTAGAGGGTCACGATCCCGGGTACAGGAACTAGAGGGGCACGATCCCGGGTACAGGAACTAGAGGGACACGATCCCGGGTACAGGAACTAGAGGGACACGATCCCGGGTACAGGAACTAGAGGGACACGATCCCGGGTACAGGAACTAGAGGGACACGATCCCGGGTACAGGAACTAAAGGGTCACGATCCCGGGTACAGGAACTAGAGGGACACGATCCCGGGTACAGGAACTAGAGGGTCACGATCCCGGGTACAGGAACTAGAGGGTCACAACCCCGGGTACAGGAACTAGAGGGTCACGATCCCGGGTACAGGAACTAGAGGGTCACGATCCCGGGTACAGGAACTAGAGGGACACGATCCCGGGTACAGGAACTAGAGGGTCACGATCCCGGGTACAGGAACTAGAGGGCACGATCCCGGGTACAGGAACTAGAGGGGCACGATCCCGGTACAGGAACTAGAGGGTCACAACCCCGGGTACAGGAACTAGAGGGACACATCCCGGGTACAGGAACTAGAGGGTCACAACCCCGGGTACAGGAACTAGAGGTCACAACACCGGGTAAGGAACTAGAGGGTCACATCCCGGGTACAGGAACTAGAGGGTCATCGAACCCGGCGTACAGGAACATAGAGGGTCAGCTACCCGGGTACAGGAACTAGAGGGCACGATCCCGGGTACAGGAACTAGAGGTTCACGACCCCGGGTACAGGAACTAGAGGGGCACGATCCCGGGTACAGGAACTAGAGGGTCACGACCCCGGGTACAGGAACTAGAGGGACACGATCCCGGGTACAGGAACTAGAGGGACTCGATCCCGGGTACAGGAACTAGAGGGACACGATCCCGGGTACAGGAACTAGAGGGACCCGATCCCTGGTACAGGAACTAGAGGGTCACGATCCTGGGTACAGGAACTAAAGGGACACGATCCGGGTACAGGAACTAGAGGGTCACAACCCCGGTACAGGAACTAGAGGGACACGATCCCGGGTACAGGAACTAGAGGGACACGATCCCGGGTACAGGAACTAGAGGGGACACGATCCGGGTACAGGACTAGAGGGACACGATCCCGGGTACAGGAACTATAGGAGCACGATCCCGGGTACAGGAACTAGAGGGACACGATCCCGGGTACAGGAACTAAGGGAGCACGATCCCGGTACAGGAACTAGAGGGTCACGATCCCGGGTACAGGAACTAGAGGAGCACGATCCCGGGTACAGGAACTAGAGGGTCACGACCCCGGGTACAGGAACTAGAGGTCACGATCCCGGGTACAGGAACTAGAGGGGACACGATCCCGGGTACAGGAACTAGAGGGGCACGAATCCCGGGTACAGGAACTAGAGGGTCACGATCCCGGTACAGGAACTAGAGGGACTCGACCCGGGTACAGGAACTAGAGGTCACGAACCCCGGGTACAGGAACTAGAGGGTCACGATCCCGGTACAGGAACTAGAGGGACACGATCCCGGGTACAGGAACTAGAGGGACACGATCCCGGGTACAGGAACTAGAGGGACACGATCCCGGGTACAGGAACTAGAGGAGCACGATCCCGGGTACAGGAACTAAAGGGACACGATCCCGGGTACAGGAAATCGAGGGACACGATCCCGGGTACAGGAACTAGAGGGTCACGATCCCGGGTACAGGAACTAGAGGGACATGATCCCGGGTACAGGAACTAGAGGGACACGATCCCGGGTACAGGAACTAGAGGGGACACGATCCCGGGTACAGGAACTAGAGGGGACACGATCCCGGGTACAGGAACTAGAGGGACACGATCCCGGGTACAGGAACTAAGGGGACACGATCCCGGGTACAGGAACTAGAGGGTCACGATCCCGGGTACAGGAACTAGAGGGACACGATCCCGGGTACAGGAACTAGAGGGGCACGATCCCGGGTACAGGAACTAGAGGGACACGATCCCGGGTACAGGAACTAGAGGGTCACGATCCCGGGTACAGGAACTAGAGGGACACGATCCCGGGTACAGGAACTAGAGGGACACGACCCGGGTACAGGAACTAGAGGGACACGATCCCGGGTACAGGAACTAGAGGGACACGATCCCGGGTACAGGAACTAGAGGGACACGATCCCGGGTACAGGAACTAGAGGGACACGATCCCCGGGTACAGGAACTAGAGGGACACGATCCCGGGTACAGGAACTAGAGGGACACGATCCCGGGTACAGGAACTAGAGGGACACGATCCCGGGTACAGGAACTAGAGGGTCACGATCCCGGGTACAGGAACTAGAGGGACACGATCCCGGGTACAGGAACTAGAGGGACACGATCCAGGGTACAGGAACTAGAGGGACACGATCCCGGGTACAGGAACTAAAGGGACACGATCCCGGGTACAGGAACTAGAGGGACACGATCCCGGGTACAGGAACTAGAGGGACACGATCCTGGGTACAGGAACTAGAGGGGCACGATCCCGGGTACAGGAACTAGAGGGACACGATCCCGGGTACAGGAACTAGAGGGACACGATCCCGGGTACAGGAACTAGAGGTCACGATCCCGGGTACAGGAACTAAAGGGACACGATCCCGGGTACAGGAACTAGAGGGTCACGATCCCGGGTACAGGAACTAGAGGGACACGATCCCGGGTACAGGAACTAGAGGGACACGATCCCGGGTACAGGAACTAGAGGGACACGATCCCGGGTACAGGAACTAGAGGGTCACGATCCCGGGTACAGGAACTAAGGGACACGATCCCGGGTACAGGAACTAGAGGGTCACAACCCCGGGTACAGGAACTAGAGGGACACGATCCCGGGTGCAGGAACTAAAGGGACATGATCCTGGGTACAGGAACTAGAGGGACACGATCCCAGGTACAGTAACTAAAGGGTCACAACCCCGGGTGCAGGAACTAAAGGGACACGATCCCGGGTACAGGAAATCGAGGGACACGATCCCGGGTACAGGAACTAGAGGGTCACGATCCCGGGTACAGGAACTAGAGGGACATGATCCCGGGTACAGGAACTAAAGGGGCACGATCCCGGGTACAGGAACTAGAGGGACACGATCCCGGGTACAGGAACTAGAGGGACACGATCCCGGGTACAGGAACTAAAGGGACACGATCCCGGGTACAGGAACTAGAGGGTCACGATCCCGGGTACAGGAACTAGAGGGACACGATCCCGGGTACAGGAACTAGAGGGCACGATCCCGGGTACAGGAACTAGAGGGACACGATCCCGGGTACAGGAACTAGAGGGTCACGATCCCGGGTACAGGAACTAGAGGGACACGATCCCGGGTACAGGAACTAGAGGGACACGATCCCGGGTACAGGAACTAGAGGGTCACGATCCCGGGTACAGGAACTAGAGGGACACGATCCCGGGTACAGGAACTAGAGGGACACGATCCCGGGTACAGGAACTAGAGGGCACGAACCCCGGGTACAGGAACTAGAGGGTCACGACCCCGGGTACAGGAACTAAAGGGGCACGACCCCAGGTACAGGAACTAGAGGGTCACAACCCCGGGTACAGGAACTAGAGGGACACGATCCCGGGTGCAGGAACTAAAGGGACATGATCCTGGGTACAGGAACTAGAGGGACACGATCCCAGGTACAGGAACTAAAGGTCACGAACCCCGGGTACAGGAACTAGAGGGACACGATCCCGGGTACAGGAACTAGAGGGTCACGATCCCGGGTACAGGAACTAGAGGGTCACGATCCCGGGTACAGGAACTAGAGGGACACGATCCCGGGTACAGGAACTAGAGGGTCACGAACCCGGGTACAGGAACTAGAGGGACACGACCCCGGGTACAGGAACTAGAGGGTCACGACCCCGGGTACAGGAACTAGAGGGTCACAACCCCGGGTACAGGAACTAGAGGGGCACGATCCCGGGTACAGGAACTAAAGGGACACGATCCCGGGTACAGGAACTAGAGGGTCACGACCCCGGGTACAGGAACTAGAGGGACACGATCCCGGGTACAGGAACTAGAGGGACACGATCCCGGGTACAGGAACTAAAGGGTCACGATCCCGGGTACAGGAACTAGAGGGTCACGATCCCCGGGTACAGGAACTAGAGGGACACGATCCCGGGTACAGGAACTAGAGGGACACGATCCCGGGTACAGGAACTAAAGGGACACGATCCCGGGTACAGGAACTAGAGGGTCACGATCCCCGGGTACAGGAACTAGAGGGACACGATCCCGGGTACAGGAACTAGAGGGACACGATCCCGGGTACAGGAACTAGAGGGACACGAACCCGGGTACAGGAACTAGAGGGTCACGATCCCGGGTACAGGAACTAGAGGGACACGATCCCGGGTACAGGAACTAGAGGGTCACGACCCGGGTACAGGAACTAGAGGGTCACGACCCCGGGTACAGGAACTAGAGGGTCACGATCCCGGGTACAGGAACTAGAGGGACACGATCCCGGGTACAGGAACTAGAGGGTCACGATCCCGGGTACAGGAACTAGAGGGACACGATCCCGGGTACAGGAACTAGAGGGACACGATCCAGGGTACAGGAACTAGAGGGACACGATCCCGGTACAGGAACTAGAGGGACACGATCCCGGGTACAGGAACTAGAGGGACACGATCCCGGGTACAGGAACTAGAGGGGACACGATCCCGGGTACAGGAACTAGAGGGACACGATCCCGGGCACAGGAACTAGAGGGACACGATCCCGGGTACAGGATCTAAAGGGACACGATCCCGGGTACAGGAACTAAAGGAGCACGATCCCGGGTACAGGAACTAGAGGGTCACAACACCGGGTACAGGAAATAGAGGGTCACAACCCCGGGTACAGGAAATAGAGGGTCACATCCCCGGGTACAGGAACTAGAGGGTCACGACCCCGGGTACAGGAACTAGGGGGACACGATGCCGGGTACAGGAAATAGAGGGACACGATCCCGGGTACAGGAACTAAAGGGGCACGACCCAGGGTACAGGAACTAGAGGGACACGATCCCGGGTACAGGAACTAGAGGGGACACGATCCCGGGTACAGGAACTAGAGGGACACGATCCCGGGTACAGGAACTAGAGGGACACGATCCCGGGTACAGGAACTAGAGGGACACGATCCCGGGTACAGGAACTAGAGGGACACGATCCCGGGTACAGGAACTAGAGGGACACGATCCCGGGTACAGGAACTAGAGGGACACGATCCCGGGTACAGGAACTAGAGGGACACGATCCCGGGTACAGGAACTAGAGGGACACGATCCCGGTACAGGAACTAGAGGGACACGATCCCGGGTACAGGAACTAGAGGGACACGATCCCGGGTACAGGAACTAGAGGGACACGATCCCGGGTACAGGAACTAGAGGGACACGATCCCGGGTACAGGAACTAAAGGGACACGATCCCGGGTACAGGAACTAGAGGGACACGATCCCGGGTACAGGAACTAAAGGGACACGATCCCGGGTACAGGAACTAGAGGGTCACAACCCCGGGTACAGGAACTAGAGGGACACGATCCCGGGTACAGGAACTAGAGGGACACGACCCCGGGTACAGGAACTAAAGGGACACGACCCCGGGTACAGGAACTAAAGGGTCACGACCCCGGGTACAGGAACTAGGGGGACACGATCCCGGGTACAGGAACTAGAGGGTCACGATCCCGGGTACAGGAACTAAAGGGGCATGATCCCGGGTACAGGAACTAAAGGGGCACGATCCCGGGTACAGGAACTAGAGGGACACGATCCCGGGTACAGGAACTAGAGGGGCACGATCCCGGGTACAGGAACTAGAGGGACACGATCCCGGGTACAGGAACTAGAGGGTCACAACCCCGGGTACAGGAACTAGAGGGTCACATCCCGGGTACAGGAACTAGAGGGTCACGACCCCGGTACAGGAACTCGAGGGGTCACGAACCCGGGTACAGGAACTAGAGGGTCACGATCCCGGGTACAGGAACTAGAGGGTCACGACCCCGGGTACAGGAACTAGAGGGGCACGATCCCGGGTACAGGAACTAGAGGGGCACGATCCCGGGTACAGGAACTAGAGGGACACGATCCCGGGTACAGGAACTAAAGGGACACGATCCCGGGTACAGGAACTAGAGGGACACGATCCCGGGTACAGGAACTAGAGGGACACGATCCCGGGTACAGGAACTAGAGGGACACGATCCCGGGTACAGGAACTAGAGGGACACGATCCCGGGTACAGGAACTAGAGGGACACGATCCCGGGTACAGGAACTAGAGGGACACGATCCCGGGTACAGGAACTAGAGGGACACGATCCCGGGTACAGGAACTAGAGGGACACGATCCCGGGTACAGGAACTAAAGGGGCACGATCCCGGGTACAGGAACTAAGGGGACACGATCCCGGGTACAGGAACTAGAGGGACACGATCCCGGGTACAGGAACTAGAGGGTCACGATCCCGGGTACAGGAACTAGAGGGACACGATCCCGGGTACAGGAACTAGAGGGTCACGAACCCCGGGTACAGGAACTAGAGGGTCACGATCCCGGGTACAGGAACTAGAGGGACACGATCCCGGGTACAGGAACTAGAGGGTCACGATCCCTGGTACAGGAACTAGAGGGTCACGACCCGGGTACAGGAACTAAAGGGGCACGATCCCCGGGTACAGGAACTAGAGGGTCACGATCCCGGGTACAGGAACTAGAGGGTCACGATCCCGGGTACAGGAACTAGAGGGTCACGATCCCGGGGTACAGGAACTAGAGGACACGATCCCGGGTACAGGAACTAGAGGGTCACGACCCGGGTACAGGAACTAGAGGGACACGATCCCGGTACAGGAACTAGAGGGACACGATCCCGGTACAGGAACTAGAGGGACACTATCCCGGGTACAGGAACTAGAGGGTCACAACCCCGGGTACAGGAACTAGAGGGACACGATCCCGGGTATAGGAACTAGAGGGACACGATCCCGGGTACAGGAAGTAGACGGACACGATCCCGGGTACAGGAACTAGAGGGACACGATCCCGGGTACAGGAACTAATGGGACACGATCCCGGGTACAGGAACTAAAGGGACACGATCCCGGGTACAGGAACTAGAGGGACACGATCCTGGGTACAGGAACTAGAGGGACACGATCCTGGGTACAGGAACTAGAGGGCACGATCCCGGGTACAGGAACTAGAGGGACACGATCCCGGGTACAGGAACTAGAGGGGACACGATCCCGGGTACAGGAACTAGAGGGACACGATCCCGGGTACAGGAACTAGAGGGACACGATCCCGGGTACAGGAACTAGAGGGGCACGATCCCGGTACAGGAACTAGAGGGTCACGATCCCGGGTACAGGAACTAGAGGGTCACGATCCCGGGTACAGGAACTAGAGGGACACGATCCCGGGTACAGGAACTAGAGGGACACGATCCCGGGTACAGGAACTAGAGGGACACGATCCCGGGTACAGGAACTAAAGGGGCACGATCCCGGGTACAGGAACTAGAGGGTCACAACCACGGGTACAGGAACAAAAGGGGAACGATCCCAGGTACAGGAACTAGAGGGACACGATCCCGGGTACAGGAACTAAGAGGGACACGATCCCGGGTACAGGAACTAGAGGGACACGATCCCAGGTACAGGAACTAGAGGGACACGATCCCGGGTACAGGAACTAGAGGACACGATCCCGGGTACAGGAACTAGAGGGTCACAACCCCGGTACAGGAACTAGAGGGACACGATCCCGGGTACAGGAACTAGAGGGACACGATCCCGGGTACAGGAACTAAGGGACACGATCCCGGGTACAGGAACTAAAGGGGGACGATCCCGGGTACAGGAACTAAAGGGGACACGATCCCGGGTACAGGAACTAGAGGGACACGATCCCGGGTACAGGAACTAGAGGGACACGATCCCGGGTACAGGAACTAGAGGGTCACGATCCCGGGTACAGGAACTAGAGGGACACGATCCCGGGTACAGGAACTAGAGGGTCACGACCCCGGGTACAGGAACTAGAGGGTCACGATCCCGGGTACAGGAACTAGAGGGACACGATCCCGGGTACAGGAACTAAAGGAGCACGATCCCGGGTACAGGAACTAGAGGAGCACGATCCCGGGTACAGGAACTAGAGGGACACGATCCCGGGTACAGGAACTAAGAGGGTCACGATCCCGGGTACAGGAACTAGAGGGACACGATCCCGGGTACAGGAACTAGAGGGTCACGATCCCGGGTACAGGAACTAGAGGGACACGATCCCGGGTACAGGAACTAAAGGGGCACGATCCCGGGTACAGGAACTAGAGGGACACGATCCCGGGTACAGGAACTAGAGGGTCACGATCCCGGGTACAGGAACTAGAGGGTCACGACCCCGGGTACAGGAACTAGAGGGTCACAACCCCGGGTACAGGAACTAGAGGGTCACAGATCCCGGGTACAGGAACTAGAGGGGACACGATCCCGGTACAGGAACTAGAGGAGCACGATCCCCGGGTACAGGAACTAGAGGGGGCACGATCCCGGGTACAGGAACTAGAGGACACGATCCCGGGGACAGGAACTAGAGGGTCACGAACCCCGGGTACAGAACTAGAGGGACACGATCCCGGGTACAGGAAACTAGAGGGACACATCCCGGGTACAGGAACTAGAGGGACACGATCCCGGGTACAGGAACTAGAGGGTCACGATCCCCGGGTACAGGAACTAGAGGGACACGATCCCGGGTACAGGAACTAGAGGGACACGATCCCGGGTACAGGAACTAAGGGACACGATCCCTGGTACAGTAACTAGAGGGTCACGATCCCCGGGTACAGGAACTAGAGGGTCACGACCCTCGGGTACAGGAACTAGAGGGACACGATCCCGGTACAGGAACTAGAGGGGCACGATCCCGGGTACAGGAACTAGAGGTCACGATCCCGGGTACAGGAACTAGAGGGTCACGACCCCGGGTACAGGAACTAGAGGGAGCACGATCCGGGTACAGGAACTAGAGGGACACGATCCCGGGTACAGGAACTAGAGGGGACACGATCCCGGGTACAGGAACTAAGGGGCACGAACCCGGGTACAGGAACTAGAGGGACACGATCCCGGGTACAGGAACTAGAGGGTCACGATCCCGGGTACAGGAACTATAGGGGTCACGATCCCGGGTACAGGAACTAGGAGGGGACACGATCCCGGGTACAGGAACTAGAGGACACGATCACCGGGTACAGGAACTAAAGGGACACGATCCTGGGTACAGGAACTAGAGGGTCACGATCCCGGGTACAGGAACTAGAGGGTCACGACCCCGGGTACAGGAACTAGAGGGACACGATCCCGGGTACAGGAACTAGAGGGACACGACCCGGGTACAGGAACTAGAGGGACACGATCCCGGGTACAGGAAAAGAGGGACACGATCCCGGGTACAGGAACTAGAGGGACACGATCCCGGGTACAGGAACTAGAGGGACACGATCCCGGGTACAGGAACTAGAGGGACACGATCCCGGGTACAGGAACTAGAGGGTCACGATCCCGGGTACAGGAACTAGAGGGTCACGATCCCGGGTACAGGAACTAAAGGGACACGATCCCGGGTACAGGAACTAGAGGGACACGATCCCGGGTACAGGAACTAGAGGGACACGATCCCGGGTACAGGAACTAAAGGGACACGATCCCGGGTACAGGAACTAGAGGGACACGATCCCGGGTACAGGAACTAGAGGGACACGATCCCGGGTACAGGAACTAGAGGGACACGATCCCGGGTACAGGAACTAGAGGGACACGATCCCGGGTACAGGAACTAGAGGGACACGATCCCGGGTACAGGAACTAGAAGGGACACGATCCCGGGTACAGGAACTAGAGGGACACGATCCCGGGTACAGGAACTAGAGGGACACGATCCCGGGTACAGGAACTAGAGGGACACGATCCCGGGTACAGGAACTAGAGGGACACGATCCCGGGTACAGGAACTAGAGCGACACGATCCCGGGTACAGGAACTAAAGGGGGACGATCCCGGGTACAGGAACTAGAGGGACACGATCCCGGGTACAGGAACTAGAGGGACACGACCCCGGGTACAGGAACTAGAGGGACACGATCCCGGGTACAGGAACTAGAGGGACACGATCCCGGGTACAGGAACTAGAGGGGGACGATCCCGGGTACAGGAACTAGAGGGTCACGATCCCCGGGTACAGGAACTAGAGGGACACGATCCCGGGTACAGGAACTAGAGGGTCACGATCCCGGGTACAGGAACTAGAGGGCACGATCCCGGGTACAGGAACTAAGGGGCACGATCCCGGGTACAGGAACTAAGGGACACGATCCCGGGTACAGGAACTAGAGGGTCACGATCCCGGGTACAGGAACTAAGGGACACGATCCCGGGTACAGGAACTAGAGGGTACGATCCCGGGTACAGGAACTAAGGGGGCACGACCCCGGGTACAGGAACTAGAGGGACACGATCCCGGGTACAGGAACTAGAGGGGCACGATCCCGGGTACAGGAACTAGAGGGACACGATCCCGGGTACAGGAACTAGAGGGACACGACCCGGGTACAGGAACTAGAGGGACACGATCCCGGGTACAGGAACTAGAGGGACACGATCCCGGGTACAGGAACTAGAGGGACACGATCCCGGGTACAGGAACTAGAGGGACACGATCCCTGGTACAGGAACTAGAGGGAGCACGATCCCGGGTACAGGAACTAGAGGGACACGATCCCGGGCACAGGAACTATAGGGTCACAACCCGGGTACAGGAACTAGAGGGACACGATCCCGGGTACAGGAACTAGAGGGACACGAACCCCGGGTACAGGAACTAGAGGGACACGATCCCTGGTACAGGAACTAAGGGGCACGATCCCGGGTACAGGAACTAAGAGGGTCACATCCCGGGTACAGGAACTAGAGGGACACGATCCCGGGTACAGGAACTAGAGGGACACGACCCCGGGTACAGGAACTAAGGGACACGATCCCGGGTACAGGAACTAAAGGGTCACGATCCCGGGTACAGGAACTAGAGGGACACGATCCCGGGTACAGGAACTAGAGGGTCACGATCCCGGGTACAGGAACTAGAGGGTCACTACCCCGGGTACAGGAACTAGAGGGTCACGATCCCGGGTACAGGAACTAGAGGGACACAATCCCGGGTACAGGAACTAGAGGGTCACAACCCCGGGTACAGGAACTAGAGGGACACGATCCCGGGTACAGGAACTAAAGGGTCACAACCCCGGGTACAGGAACTAGAGGGACACGATCCCGGGTACAGGAACTAGAGGGACACGATCCCGGGTACAGGAACTAGAGGGACACGACCCCGGGTACAGGAACTAAAGGGACACGACCCCGGGTACAGGAACTAGAGGGACACAGACCCGGGTACAGGAACTAGAGGGACACGATCCCGGGTACAGGAACTAAAGGGTCACAACCCCGGGTACAGGAACTAGAGGGACACGATCCCGGGTACAGGAACTAGAGGGTCACGATCCCGGGTACAGGAACTAGAGGGACATGATCCCGGGTACAGGAACTAGAGGGACAAGATCCCAGGTACAGGAACTAGAGGGTCACAACCCCGGGTACAGGAACTAGAGGGTCACGACCCCGGGTACAGGAACTAGAGGGACACGATCCCGGGTACAGGAACTAGAGGGACACGATCCCGGGTACAGGAACTAAAGGGGCATGATCCCGGGTACAGGAACTAGAGGGACACGATCCCGGGTACAGGAACTAGAGGGACACGATCCCGGGTACAGGAACTAGAGGGACACGATCCCGGGTACAGGAACTAAGGGGACACGATCCCGGGTACAGGAACTAGAGGGTCACAACCCCGGGTACAGGAACTAGAGGGCACGATCCCGGGTACAGGAACTAGAGGGACACGATCCCGGGTACAGGAACTAGAGGGACACGATCCCGGGTACAGGAACTAGAGGGTCACGAACCCGGGTACAGGAACTAGAGGGACACGATCCCCGGGTACAGGAACTAGAGGGACACGATCCCGGGTACAGGAACTAGAGGGTCACGACCCCGGGTACAGGAACTAGAGGGTCACGATCCCGGGTACAGGAACTAGAGGGACACGATCCCGGGTACAGGAACTAAAGGGGCATGATCCCGGGTACAGGAACTAGAAGGACACGATTCCGGGTACAGGAACTAGAGGGACACGATCCCGGGTACAGGAACTAAGAGGGGCACGATCCCGGGTACAGGAACTAGAGGGACACGATCCCGGGTACAGGAACTAGAGGGACACGATCCCGGGTACAGGAACTAGAGGAGCACGATCCCGGGTACAGGAACTAGAGGGTCACAACCCCGGGTACAGGAACTAGAGGGTCACGACCCCGGGTACAGGAACTAGAGGGGCACGACCCCGGGTACAGGAACTAGAGGGTCACGACCCCGGGTACAGGAACTAGAAGAGCACGATCCCGGGTACAGGAACTAGAGGGACACGATCCCGGGTACAGGAACTAGAGGGACACGATCCCGGGTACAGGAACTAGAGGGACACGATCCCGGGTACAGGAACTAGAGGAGCACGATCCCGGGTACAGGAACTAAAGGGACACGATCCCGGGTACAGGAACTAGAGGGACACGATCCCGGGTACAGGAACTAGAGGGACACGATCCCGGGTACAGGAACTAGAGGGTCACAACCCCGGGTACAGGAACTAGAGGGACACGATCCCGGGTACAGGAACTAGAGGGACACGATCCCCGGGTACAGGAACTAGAGGGTCACGATCCCGGGTACAGGAACTAGAGGGTCACGAACCCCGGGTACAGGAACTAGAGGGACACGATCCCGGGTACAGGAACTAGAGGGACACGATCCCGGGTACAGGAACTAGAGGGACACGATCCCGGGTACAGGAACTAGAGGGCACGATCCCGGGTACAGGAACTAGAGGGACACGATCCCGGTACAGGAACTAGACGGACACGATCCCGGGTACAGGAACTAGAGGGTCACGACCCCGGGTACAGGAACTAGAGGGTCACGATCCCGGGTACAGGAACTAGAGGGACACGATCCCGGGTACAGGAACTAGAGGGACACGATCCCGGGTACAGGAACTAGAGGGACACGATCCCGGGTACAGGAACTAGAGGGACACGATCCCGGGTACAGGAACTAAAGGGACACGATCCCGGGTACAGGAACTAGAGGGGCACGATCCCGGGTACAGGAACTAGAGGGACACGATCCCGGGTACAGGAACTAGAGGGACACGATCCCGGGTACAGGAACTAAAGGGGGACGATCCCGGGTACAGGAACTAAAGGGACACGATCCCGGGTACAGGAACTAGAGGGGACACGATCCCGGGTACAGGAACTAGAGGGACACGATCCCGGGTACAGGAACTAGAGGGACACGATCCCGGGTACAGGAACTAGAGGGACACGATCCCGGGTACAGGAACTAGAGGGACACGATCCCGGGTACAGGAACTAAAGGGGCACGATCCCGGGTACAGGAACTAGAGGGTCACAACCACGGGTACAGGAACTAGAGGGACACGATCCCGGGTACAGGAACTAGAGGGACACGATCCCGGGTACAGGAACTAGAGGGACACGAACCCGGGTACAGGAACTAGAGGGACACGATCCCGGGTACAGGAACTAGAGGGGCACGATCCCCGGGTACAGGAACTAGAGGGACACGACCCGGGTACAGGAACTAAAGGGACACGATCCCGGGTACAGGAACTAAAGGGGCACGACCCCGGGTACAGGAACTAGAGGGACACGATCCCGGGTACAGGAACTAAAGGGACACGATCCCGGGTACAGGAACTAAGGGACACGATCCCGGGTACAGGAACTAAGGGGACACGATCCCGGGTACAGGAACTAGAGGGACACGATCCCGGGTACAGGAACTAGAGGGACACGATCCCGGGTACAGGAACTAAGGGTCACGATCCCGGGTACAGGAACTAGAGGGTCACGATCCCGGGTACAGGAACTAGAGGGACACGATCCCGGGTACAGGAACTAGAGGGACACGATCCCGGGTACAGGAACTAGAGGGACACGACCCCGGGTACAGGAACTAGAGGGACACGATCCCGGGTACAGGAACTAGAGGGACACGATCCCGGGTACAGGAACTAGAGGGACACGATCCCGGGTACAGGAACTAGAGGGTCACGATCCCGGGTACAGGAACTAGAGGGACACGATCCCGGGTACAGGAACTAGAGGGACACGATCCCGGGTACAGGAACTAGAGGGACACGATCCCGGGTACAGGAACTAGAGGGTCACGATCCCGGGTACAGGAACTAGAGGGACACGATCCCGGGTACAGGAACTAGAGGGACACGATCCCGGGTACAGGAACTAGAGGGTCACGATCCCGGTACAGGAACTAGAGGGCACGAACCCCGGGTACAGGAACTAGAGGGACACGATCCCGGGTACAGGAACTAGAGGGACACGATCCCGGGTACAGGAACTAGAGGGACACGATCCCGGGTACAGGAACTAGAGGGTCACAACCCGGTTACAGGAACTAGAGGGACACGATCCCGGGTACAGGAACTAGAGGGACACGATCCCGGGTACAGGAACTAGAGGGACACGATCCCGGGTACAGGAACTAAAGGGTCACGATCCCGGGTACAGGAACTAGAGGGACACGATCCCGGGTACAGGAACTAGAGGGTCACAACCCCGGGTACAGGAACTAGAGGGACACGATCCCGGGTACAGGAACTAGAGGGTCACTACCCCGGGTACAGGAACTAGAGGGTCACGATCCCGGGTACAGGAACTAGAGGGGTCACGACCCCGGGTACAGGAACTAGAGGGACACGATCCCGGGTACAGGAACTAGAGGGTCACGACCCCGGGTACAGGAACTAGAGGGTCACAACCCCGGGTACAGGAACTAGAGGGTCAAGAACCCGGGTACAGGAACTAAAGGGCACGATCCCGGGTACAGGAACTAGAGGGACACGATCCCGGGTACAGGAACTAGAGGGACACGATCCCGGGTACAGGAACTAGAGGGTCACGAACCCGGGTACAGGAACTAGAGGGTCACAACCCCGGGTACAGGAACTAGAGGGTCACGAACCCGGGTACAGGAACTAGAGGGTCACGAACCCGGGTACAGGAACTAGAGGGTCACAACTCAGGGTACAGGAACTAGAGGGGCATGATCCCGGGTACAGGAACTAAAGGGACACGATCCCGGGTACAGGAACTAGAGGGTCACAACCCCGGGTACAGGAACTAGAGGGACACGATCCCGGGTACAGGAACTAGAGGGACACGATCCCGGGTACAGGAACTAAAGGGACACGATCCCGGGTACAGGAACTAGAGGGACACGATCCCGGGTACAGGAACTAGAGGGACACGATCCCGGGTACAGGAACTAGAGGGTCACAACCCGGGTACAGGAACTAGAGGACACGATCCCGGGTACAGGAACTAGAGGGACACGATCCCGGGTACAGGAACTAAAGGGACACGATCCTGGGTACAGGAACTAGAGGGGCACGATCCCGGGTACAGGAACTAGAGGGACACGATCCCGGGTACAGGAACTAGAGGTTCACGACCCCGGGTACAGGAACTAGAGGGACACGATCCGGGTACAGGAACTAAAGGGTCACGATCCCGGGTACAGGAACTAGAGGGACACGATCCCGGGTACAGGAACTAGAGGGACACGTCCCGGGTACAGGATCTAAAGGGTCACAACCCCGGGTACAGGAACTAGAGGGACACGATCCCGGTTACAGGATCTAAAGGGACACGATCCCGGGTACAGGAACTAAAGGGGCACGATCCCGGGTACAGGAACTAGAGGGACACGATCCCGGGTACAGGAACTAGAGGGACACGATCCCGGGTACAGGAACTAAAGGGACACGATCCCGGGTACAGGAACTAGAGGGACACGATCCCGGTACAGGAACTAGAGGACACGATCCCGGGTACAGGAACTAGAGGGCACGATCCGGGTACAGGAACTAGAGGGACACGATCCCGGGTACAGGAACTAGAGGGGCACGATCCCGGGTACAGGAACTAGAGGGGACGATCCCGGGTACAGGAACTAGAGGGACACGATCCCGGGTACAGGAACTAAGGGGGACACGATCCCGGGTACAGGAACTAGAGGGTCACAACCACGGGTACAGGAACTAGAGGGACACGATCCCGGGTACAGGAACTAGAGGGACACGATCCCGGGTACAGGAACTAGAGGGACACGATCCCGGGTACAGGAACTAGAGGGACACGATCCCGGGTACAGGAACTAGAGGGACACGATCCCGGGTACAGGATCTAAAGGGACACGACCCCGGGTACAGGAACTAGAGGGACACGATCCCGGGTACAGGAACTAGAGGGGCACGATCCCGGGTACAGGAACTAGAGGGCACGACCCCGGGTACAGGAACTAGAGGGGACACGATCCCGGGTACAGGAACTAGAGGGGCACGATCCCGGGTACAGGAACTAGAGGGACACGATCCCGGGTACAGGAACTAAAGGGACACGATCCCGGGTACAGGAACTAGAGGGACACGATCCCGGGTACAGGAACTAAAGGGACACGATCCCGGGTACAGGAACTAGAGGGACACGATCCCGGGTACAGGAACTAGAGGGACACGATCCCGGGTACAGGAACTAGAGGGTCACGACCCCGGGTACAGGAACTAGAGGGTCACGATCCCGGGTACAGGAACTAGAGGGTCACGATCCCGGGTACAGGAACTAGAGGGTCACGACCCCGGGTACAGGAACTAGAGGGACACGATCCCGGGTACAGGAACTAAGGGTCACGACCCCGGGTACAGGAACTAAAGGGGCACGATCCCGGGTACAGGAACTAGAGGGTCACGACCCCGGGTACAGGAACTAGAGGGACACGATCCCGGGTACAGGAACTAGAGGGTCACGAACCCCGGGTACAGGAACTAGAGGGACACGATCCCCGGGTACAGGAACTAGAGGGACACGATCCCGGGTACAGGAACTAGAGGGACACGATCCCGGGTACAGGAACTAGAGGGACACGATCCCGGGTACAGGAACTAGAGGGTCACGATCCCGGGTACAGGAACTAGAGGGTCACGACCCCGGGTACAGGAACTAGAGGGTCACGACCCCGGGTACAGGAACTAGAGGGACACGATCCCGGGTACAGGAACTAGAGGGACACGATCCCGGGTACAGGAACTAAGGGTCACGATCCCGGGTACAGGAACTAGAGGGTCACGATCCCGGGTACAGGAACTAGAGGGCACGATCCCGGGTACAGGAACTAGAGGGACACGATCCCGGGTACAGGAACTAGAGGGACACGATCCCGGGTACAGGAACTAGAGGGACACGATCCCGGGTACAGGAACTAGAGGGACACGATCCCGGGTACAGGAACTAAAGGGACACGATCCCGGGTACAGGAACTAGAGGGTCCCAACCCCGGGTACAGGAACTAGAGGGACACGATCCCGGGTACAGGAACTAGAGGGACACGATCCCCGGGTACAGGAACTAGAGGGTCACATCCCGGGTACAGGAACTAGAGGGACACGATCCCGGGTACAGGAACTAGAGGGACACGATCCCGGGTACAGGAACTAGAGGGACACGATCCCGGGTACAGGAACTAGAGGGACACGATCCCGGGTACAGGAACTAGAGGGACACGATCCCGGGTACAGGAACTAGAGGGTCACGATCCCGGGTACAGGAACTAGAGGGACACGATCCCGGGTACAGGAACTAGAGGGACACGATCCCGGGTACAGGAACTAGAGGGGACACGATCCCGGGTACAGGAACTAGAGGGACACGATCCCGGGTACAGGAACTAGAGGGACACGATCCCGGGTACAGGAACTAGAGGGACACGATCCCGGGTACAGGAACTAAAGGGTCACGATCCCGGGTACAGGAACTAGAGGGACACGATCCCGGGTACAGGAACTAGAGGGACACGATCCCGGGTACAGGAACTAGAGGGACACGATCCCGGGTACAGGAACTAGAGGGACACGATCCCGGGTACAGGAACTAGAGGGTCACGATCCCGGGTACAGGAACTAGAGGGACACGATCCCGGGTACAGGAACTAGAGGGTCACGACCCCGGGTACAGGAACTAGAGGGTCACGACCCCGGGTACAGGAACTAGAGGGTCACGAACCCGGGTACAGGAACTAGAGGGTCACGATCCCCGGGTACAGGAACTAGAGGGGACACGATCCCGGGTACAGGAACTAGAGGGACACGATCCCGGGTACAGGAACTAGAGGGTCACGAACCCCGGGTACAGGAACTAGAGGGACACGATCCCCGGGTACAGGAACTAGAGGGTCACGATCCCGGGTACAGGATCTAGAGGGACACGATACCGGGTACAGGAACTAGAGGGTCACGAACCCGGGTACAGGAACTAGAGGGACACGATCCCGGGTACAGGAACTAGAGGGTCACGATCCCGGGTACAGGAACTAGAGGGACACGATCCCGGGTACAGGAACTAGAGGGACACGATCCCGGGTACAGGAACTAGAGGGACACAATCCCGGGTACAGGAACTAGAGGGACACGATCCCGGGTACAGGAACTAAAGGGTCACAACCCCGGGTACAGGAACTAGAGGGACACGATCCCGGGTAAAGGAACTAGAGGGACACGATCCCGGGTACAGGAACTAGAGGAGCACGATCCCGGGTACAGGAACTAGAGGGACACGATCCCGGGTACAGGAACTAGAGGGACACGATCCCGGGTACAGGAACTAGAGGGACACGATCCCGGGTACAGGAACTAGAGGGACACGATCCCGGGTACAGGAACTAGAGGGTCACGATCCCGGGTACAGGAACTAGAGGGTCACGAACCCCGGGTACAGGAACTAGAGGGTCACGAACCCCGGGTACAGGAACTAGAGGGACACGATCCCGGGTACAGGAACTAAAGGGGACACGATCCCGGGTACAGGAACTAGAGGGTCACGAACGCGGGTACAGGAACTAGAGGGTCACGATCCCGGGTACAGGAACTAGAGGGACACGATCCCGGGTACAGGAACTAGAGGGACACGATCCCGGGTACAGGAACTAGAGGGACACGATCCCGGGTACAGGAACTAGAGGGTCACGATCCCGGGTACAGGAACTAGAGGGACACGATCCGGGTACAGGAACTAGAGGGACACGATCCCGGGTACAGGAACTAGAGGGACACGATCCCGGGTACAGGAACTAAGGGTCACGATCCCGGGTACAGGAACTAGAGGGACACGATCCCGGGTACAGGAACTAGAGGGACACGATCCCGGGTACAGGAACTAGAGGGTCACGATCCCGGGTACAGGAACTAGAGGGACACGATCCCGGGTACAGGAACTAGAGGGACACGATCCCGGGTACAGGAACTAGAGGGTCACGATCCCGGGTACAGGAACTAGAGGGACACGATCCCGGGTACAGGAACTAGAGGGACACGATCCCGGGTACAGGAACTAGAGGGTCACGATCCCGGGTACAGGAACTAGAGGGACACGATCCCGGGTACAGGAACTAGAGGGACACGATCCCGGGTACAGGAACTAGAGGGACACGATCCCGGGTACAGGAACTAGAGGGTCACGATCCCGGGTACAGGAACTAGAGGGACACGATCCCGGGTACAGGAACTAGAGGGACACGACCCGGGTACAGGAACTAGAGGGACACGACCCCGGGTACAGGAACTAGAGGGTCACGATCCCGGGTACAGGAACTAGAGGGACACGATCCCGGGTACAGGAACTAGAGGGACACGATCCCGGGTACAGGAACTAGAGGGACACGATCCCGGGTACAGGAACTAGAGGGACACGATCCCGGGTACAGGAACTAGAGGGACACGATCCCGGGTACAGGAACTAGAGGGACACGATCCCGGGTACAGGAACTAGAGGGACACGATCCCGGGTACAGGAACTAAAGGGACACGATCCCGGGTACAGGAACTAAAGGGACACGATCCCGGGTACAGGAACTAGAGGGTCACGATCCCGGGTACAGGAACTAGAGGGACACGATCCCGGGTACAGGAACTAGAGGGTCACAACCCCGGGTACAGGAACTAGAGGGACACGATCCCGGGTACAGGAACTAGAGGGACACGATCCCGGGTACAGGAACTAAAGGGGCACGATCCCGGGTACAGGAACTAATGGGACACGATCCCGGGTACAGGAACTAAAGGGACACGATCCCGGGTACAGGAACTAGAGGGACACGATCCCGGGTACAGGAACTAGAGGGACACGATCCCGGGTACAGGAACTAGAGGGACACGATCCCGGGTACAGGAACTAGAGGGACACGACCCGGGTACAGGAACTAAAGGGACACGATCCCCGGGTACAGGAACTAAAGGGTCACGACCCGGGTACAGGAACTAAAGGGGACACGATCCCGGGTACAGGAACTAGAGGGACACGAACCCCGGGTACAGGAACTAGAGGGACACGATCCCGGGTACAGGAACTAGAGGGACACGACCCCGGGTACAGGAACTAGAAGGACACGATCCCGGGTACAGGAACTAAAGGGTCACGATCCCGGGGTACAGGAACTAGAGGGAACGATCCCGGGTACAGGAACTAAGGGACACGATCCCGGGTACAGGAACTAAAGGGACACGATCCCGGGTACAGGAACTAAGGGACACGATCCCGGGTACAGGAACTAGAGGGACACGATCCCCGGGTACAGGAACTAGAGGGTCACGATCCCGGGTACAGGAACTAGAGGGACACGATCCCGGGTACAGGAACTAAAGGGGTCACGATCCCGGGTACAGGAACTAGAGGGACACGATCCCGGGTACAGGAACTAGAGGGTCACGATCCCGGGTACAGGAACTAGAGGGACACGATCCCGGGTACAGGAACTAGAGGGACACGATCCCGGGTACAGGAACTAAAGGGACACGATCCCGGGTACAGGAACTAGAGGGACACGATCCCGGGTACAGGAACTAAGGGACACGATCCCGGGTACAGGAACTAGAGGGACACGATCCCGGGTACAGGAACTAGAGGGACACGATCCCGGGTACAGGAACTAAAGGGACACGATCCCGGGTACAGGAACTAGAGGGACACGATCCCGGGTACAGGAACTAGAGGGACACGATCCCGGGTACAGGAACTAGAGGGACACGATCCCGGGTACAGGAACTAAGGGACACGATCCCGGGTACAGGAACTAGAGGGACACGATCCCGGGTACAGGAACTAGAGGGACACGATCCCGGGTACAGGAACTAGAGGGACACGATCCCGGGTACAGGAACTAGAGGGACACGATCCCGGGTACAGGAACTAGAGGGGCACGATCCCGGGTACAGGAACTAGAGGGACACGATCCCGGGTACAGGAACTAGAGGGACACGATCCCGGGTACAGGAACTAGAGGGTCACGATCCCGGGTACAGGAACTAGAGGGACACGATCCCGGGTACAGGAACTAGAGGGACACGATCCCGGGTACAGGAACTAGAGGGGACACGATCCCGGGTACAGGAACTAGAGGGACACGATCCCGGGTACAGGAACTAGAGGGACACGATCCCGGGTACAGGAACTAAAGGGACACGATCCCGGGTACAGGAACTAAAGGGACACGATCCCGGGTACAGGAACTAGAGGGACACGATCCCGGGTACAGGAACTAAAGGGACACGATCCCGGGTACAGGAACTAGAGGGACACGATCCCGGGTACAGGAACTAGAGGGTCACGATCCCGGGTACAGGAACTAGAGGGACACGATCCCGGTACAGGAACTAGAGGGACACGATCCCGGGTACAGGAACTAGTGGGACACGATCCCGGGTACAGGAACTAGAGGGGCAAGATCCCGGGTACAGGAACTAGAGGGACACGATCCCGGGTACAGGAACTAGAGGGACACGATCCCGGGTACAGGAACTAAGGGGACACGATCCCGGGTACAGGAACTAGAGGGACACGATCCCGGGTACAGGAACTAGAGGGACACGATCCCGGGTACAGGAACTAGAGGGACACGATCCCGGGTACAGGAACTAGAGGGACACGATCCCGGGTACAGGAACTAGAGGGACACGATCCGGGTACAGGAACTAGAGGGACACGATCCCGGGTACAGGAACTAGAGGGACACGATCCCGGGTACAGGAACTAGAGGGACACGATCCCGGGTACAGGAACTAGAGGGACACGATCCCGGGTACAGGAACTAGAGGGACACGATCCCGGGTACAGGAACTAGAGGGACACGATCCCGGGTACAGGAACTAGAGGGACACGATCCCGGGTACAGGAACTAGAGGGACACGATCCCGGGTACAGGAACTAGAGGGACACGATCCCGGGTACAGGAACTAGAGGGACACGATCCCGGGTACAGGAACTAGAGGGACACGATCCCGGGTACAGGAACTAGAGGGACACGATCCCGGGTACAGGAACTAGAGGGACACGATCCCGGGTACAGGAACTAGAGGGACACGATCCCGGGTACAGGAACTAGAGGGTCACGATCCCGGGTACAGGAACTAGAGGGACACGATCCCGGGTACAGGAACTAGAGGGACACGATCCCGGGTACAGGAACTAGAGGGACACGATCCCGGGTACAGGAACTAGAGGGACACGATCCCGGGTACAGGAACTAGAGGGACACGATCCCGGGTACAGGAACTAGAGGGACACGATCCCGGGTACAGGAACTAGAGGGTCACAACCCCGGGTACAGGAACTAGAGGGACACGATCCCGGGTACAGGAACTAGAGGGACACGATCCCGGGTACAGGAACTAAAGGGACACGATCCCGGGTACAGGAACTAGAGGGTCACGACCCCGGGTACAGGAACTAGAGGGACACGATCCCGGGTACAGGAACTAGAGGGACACGATCCCGGGTACAGGAACTAGAGGGACACGATCCCGGGTACAGGAACTAGAGGGACACGATCCCGGGTACAGGAACTAGAGGGACACGATCCCGGGTACAGGAACTAAAGGGTCACGATCCCGGGTACAGGAACTAGAGGGACACGATCCCGGGTACAGGAACTAGAGGGTCACGATCCCGGGTACAGGAACTAGAGGGACACGATCCCGGGTACAGGAACTAGAGGGTCACGATCCCGGGTACAGGAACTAGAGGGTCACGATCCCGGGTACAGGAACTAGAGGGACACGATCCCGGGTACAGGAACTAGAGGGTCACGACCCCGGGTACAGGAACTAGAGGGACACGATCCCGGGTACAGGAACTAGAGGGACACGATCCCGGGTACAGGAACTAGAGGGTCACGATCCCGGGTACAGGAACTAGAGGGTCACGAACCCGGGTACAGGAACTAGAGGGACACGATCCCGGGTACAGGAACTAGAGGGACACGATCCCGGGTACAGGAACTAAAGGGACACGATCCCGGGTACAGGAACTAGAGGGTCACGACCCGGGTACAGGAACTAGAGGGACACGATCCCGGGTACAGGAACTAGAGGGACACGATCCCGGGTACAGGAACTAGAGGGACACGATCCCGGGTACAGGAACTAGAGGGACACGATCCCGGGTACAGGAACTAGAGGGACACGATCCCGGGTACAGGAACTAGAGGGACACGATCCCGGGTACAGGAACTAGAGGGACACGATCCCGGGTACAGGAACTAGAGGGTCACGAACCCGGGTACAGGAACTAGAGGGACACGATCCCGGGTACAGGAACTAAAGGGACACGATCCCGGGTACAGGAACTAGAGGGACACGATCCAGGGTACAGGAACTAGAGGGTCACGATCCGGGTACAGGAACTAAAGGGGAACGATCCCAGGTACAGGAACTAGAGGGACACGAACCCGGGTACAGGAACTAGAGGGACACGATCCCGGGTACAGGAACTAGAGGGACACGATCCCGGGTACAGGAACTAGAGGGACACGATCCCGGTACAGGAACTAGAGGGACACGATCCCGGGTACAGGAACTAGAGGGACACGATCCGGGTACAGGAACTAAGGGACACGATCCCGGGTACAGGAACTAAAGGGACACGATCCCGGGTACAGGAACTAAGGGACACGATCCCCGGGTACAGGAACTAGAGGGACACGATCCCGGGTACAGGAACTAAAGGGACACGATCCCGGGTATAGGAACTAAAGGGACACGATCCCGGGTACAGGAACTAGAGGGACACGATCCCGGGTACAGGAACTAGAGGGACACGATCCCGGGTACAGGAACTAGAGGGTCACGATCCCGGGTACAGGAACTAGAGGGACACGATCCCGGGTACAGGAACTAAAGGGACACGATCCCGGGTACAGGAACTAAAGGGACACGATCCCGGGTACAGGAACTAGAGGGACACGATCCCGGGTACAGGAACTAGAGGGACACGATCCCGGGTACAGGAACTAAAGGGACACGATCCCGGGTACAGGAACTAGAGGGACACGATCCCGGGTACAGGAACTAGAGGGACACGATCCCGGGTACAGGAACTAGAGGGACACGATCCCGGGTACAGGAACTAGAGGGTCACGATCCCCGGGTACAGGAACTAGAGGGACACGATCCCGGGTACAGGAACTAGAGGGACACGATCCCGGGTACAGGAACTAGAGGGACACGATCCCGGGTACAGGAACTAGAGGGACACGATCCCCGGGTACAGGAACTAGAGGGACACGATCCCGGGTACAGGAACTAGAGGGACACGATCCCGGGTACAGGAACTAGAGGGACACGATCCCGGGTACAGGAACTAGAGGGACACGATCCCGGGTACAGGAACTAGAGGGACACGATCCCGGGTACAGGAACTAAAGGGACACGATCCCGGGTACAGGAACTAGAGGGACACGATCCCGGGTACAGGAACTAGAGGGACACGATCCCGGGTACAGGAACTAAAGGGGCACGATCCCGGGTACAGGAACTAGAGGGACACGATCCCGGGTACAGGAACTAGAGGGTCACAACCCCGGGTACAGGAACTAGAGGGTCACGATCCCGGGTACAGGAACTAGAGGGACACGATCCCGGGTACAGGAACTAAAGGGACACGATCCCGGGTACAGGAACTAGAGGGACACGATCCCGGGTACAGGAACTAGAGGGACACGATCCCGGGTACAGGAACTAGAGGGACACGATCCTGGGTACAGGAACTAGAGGGACACGATCCCGGGTACAGGAACTAGAGGGACACGATCCCGGGTACAGGAACTAAAGGGACACGATCCCGGGTACAGGAACTAGAGGGTCACGATCCCGGGTACAGGAACTAAAGGGACACGATCCCGGGTACAGGAACTAGAGGGACACGATCCCGGGTACAGGAACTAGAGGGACACGATCCCGGGTACAGGAACTAGAGGGACACGATCCCGGGTACAGGAACTAGAGGGACACGATCCCGGGTACAGGAACTAGAGGGACACGATCCCGGGTACAGGAACTAGAGGGACACGATCCCGGGTACAGGAACTAAAGGGACACGATCCCGGGTACAGGAACTAGAGGGACACGATCCCGGGTACAGGAACTAGAGGGACACGATCCCGGGTACAGGAACTAGAGGGACACGATCCCGGGTACAGGAACTAGAGGGACACGATCCCGGGTACAGGAACTAGAGGGACACGATCCCGGGTACAGGAACTAGAGGGACACGATCCCGGGTACAGGAACTAGAGGGACACGATCCCGGGTACAGGAACTAGAGGGACACGATCCCGGGTACAGGAACTAGAGGGTCACGACCCCGGGTACAGGAACTAGAGGGACACGATCCCGGGTACAGGAACTAGAGGGACACGATCCCGGGTACAGGAACTAGAGGGACACGATCCCGGGTACAGGAACTAAAGGGACACGATCCCGGGTACAGGAACTAGAGGGACACGATCCCGGGTACAGGAACTAGAGGGACACGATCCCGGGTACAGGAACTAAAGGAGCACGATCCCGGGTACAGGATCTAGAGGGACACAATCCCGGGTACAGGAACTAGGGGGGCACGATCCCGGGTACAGGAACTAAAGGGACACGATCCCGGGTACAGGAACTAGAGGGACACGATCCCGCGTACAGGAACTAAAGGGACACGATCCCGGGTACAGGAACTAAAGGGGGAAGATCCCGGGTACAGGAACTAGAGGGACACGATCCCGAGTACAGGAACTTGAGGGTCACGATCCCGGGTACAGGAACTAAAGGGTCACAACCCTGGGTACAGGAACTAGAGGGTCACAACCCCGGGTACAGGAACTAGAGGGACACGATCCCGGGTACAGGAACTAGAGGGTCACAACCCCGGGTACAGGAACTAGAGGGTCACAGCCCCGGGTACAGGAACTAGAGGGTCACAACCCCGGGTACAGGAACTAGAGGGACACGATCCCGGGTACAGGAACTAAAGGGTCACGATCCCGGGTACAGGAACTAGAGGGACACGATCCCGGGTACAGGAACTAAAGGGACACGATCCCGGGTACAGGAACTAGAGTGACACGATCCCAGGTACAGGAACTAAAGGGACACGATCCTGGGTACAGGAACTAAAGGGGGACGATCCCGGGCACAGGAACTAGAGGGTCACGACCCCGGGTACAGGAACTAGAGGGACACGATCCCGGGTGCAGGAACTAAAGGGTCACGACCCCGGGTACAGGAACTAGAGGGACACGATCCCGGGTACAGGAACTAAAGGGTCACGACCCCGGGTACAGGAACTAGAGGGACACGATCCCGGGAACAGGAACTAGAGGGACACGATCCCGGGTACCGGAACTAAAGGGACACGATCCCGGGTACAGGAACCAGAGGGACACGATCCCGGGTATAGGAACTAGAGGGACACGATCCCGGGTACAGGAACTAAAGGGACACGATCCCGGGAACAGGAACTAGAGGGACACGACCCCGGGTACAGGAACTAGAAGGACACGATCCCGGGTACAGGAAGTAGAGGGACACGATCCCGGGTACAGGAACTAAAGGGTCACGACCCCGGGTACAGGAACTAGAGGGACACGATCCCGGGTACAGGAACTAAAGGGTCACGACCCCGGGTACAGGAACTAGAGAGTCACAACCCCGGGTACAGGAACTAGAGGGTCACGATCCCGGGTACAGGAACTAGAGGAGCACGATACCGGGTACAGGAACTAAAGGGGGAAGATCCCGGGTACAGGAACTAAAGAGACACGATCCCGGGTACAGGAACTAGAGGGACACGATCCCGGGTACAGGAACTAAAGGGACACGATCCCGGGTACAGGAACTAAAGGGGGAAGATCCCGGGTACAGGAACTAAAGGGACACGATCCCGGGTACAGGAACTAAAGGGACACGATCCCGGGTACAGGAACTAAAGGGGGAAGATCCCGGGTACAGGAAATAAAGGGACACGATCCCGGGTACAGGAACTAAAGGGGGAAGATCCCGGGTACAGGAACTAAAGGGACACGATCCCGGGTACAGGAACTAGAGGGACACGATCCCGCGTACAGGAACTAAAGGGACACGATCCCGGGTACAGGAACTAAAGGGGGAAGATCCCGGGTACAGGAACTAGAGGGACACGATCCCGAATACAGGAACTTGAGGGTCACGATCCCGGGTACAGGAACTAAAGGGTCACAACCCTGGGTACAGGAACTAGAGGGACACGATCCCGGGTACAGGAACTAGAGGGTCACAACCCCGGGTACAGGAACTAGAGGGACACGATCCCGGGTACAGGAACTAGAGGGTCACAACCCCGGGTACAGGAACTAGAGGGTCACAGCCCCGGGTACAGGAACTAGAGGGTCACAACCCCGGGTACAGGAACTAGAGGGACACGATCCCGGGTACAGGAACTAAAGGGTCACGATCCCGGGTACAGGAACTAGAGGGACACGATCCCGGGTACAGGAACTAAAGGGACACGATCCCGGGTACAGGAACTAGAGGGACACGATCCAAGGTACAGGAACTAAAGGGACACGATCCCGGGTACAGGAACTAAAGGGGGACGATCCCGGGCACAGGAACTAGAGGGTCACGACCCCGGGTACAGGAACTAGAGGGACACGATCCCGGGTACAGGAACTAAAGGGTCACGACCCCGGGTACAGGAACTAGAGGGACACGATCCCGGGTACAGGAACTAAAGGGTCACGACCCCGGGTACAGGAACTAGAGGGACACGATCCCGGGTACAGGAACTAGAGGGACACGATCCCGGGTACAGGAACTAAAGGGACACGATCCCGGGTACAGGAACTAGAGGGACACGATCCCGGGTATAGGAACTAGAGGGACACGATCCCGGGTACAGGAACTAAAGGGACACGATCCCGGGAACAGGAACTAGAGGGACACGACCCCGGGTACAGGAACTAGAAGGACACGACCCCGGGTACAGGAAGTAGAGGGACACGATCCCGGGTACAGGAACTAAAGGGTCACGACCCCGGGTACAGGAACTAGAGGGACACGATCCCGGGTACAGGAACTAAAGGGTCACGACCCCGGGTACAGGAACTAGAGAGTCACAACCCCAGGTACAGGAACTAGAGGGTCACGATCCCGGGTACAGGAACTAGAGGAGCACGATACCGGGTACAGGAACTAAAGGGGGAAGATCCCGGGTACAGGAACTAAAGAGACACGATCCCGGGTACAGGAACTAGAGGGACACGATCCCGGGTACAGGAACTAAAGGGACACGATCCCGGGTACAGGAACTAAAGGGGAAGATCCCGGGTACAGGAACTAAAGGGACACGATCCCGGGTACAGGAACTAAAGGGACACGATCCCGGGTACAGGAACTAAAGGGGGAAGATCCCGGGTACAGGAAATAAAGGGACACGATCCCGGGTACAGGAACTAAAGGGGGAAGATCCCGGGTACAGGAACTAAAGGGACACGATCCCGGGTACAGGAACTAGAGGGACACGATCCCGCGTACAGGAACTAAAGGGACACGATCCCGGGTACAGGAACTAAAGGGGGAAGATCCCGGGTACAGGAACTAGAGGGACACGATCCCGACTACAGGAACTTGAGGGTCACGATCCCGGGTACAGGAACTAAAGGGTCACAACCCTGGGTACAGGAACTAGAGGGACACGATCCCGGGTACAGGAACTAGAGGGTCACGACCCCGGGTACAGGAACTAGAGGGTCACGATCCCGGGTACAGGAACTAAAGGGACACGACCCCGGGTACAGGAACGACAAGGTCACAACCCGGGTGCAGGAACTAGAGGGACACGATCCTGGGTACAGGAACTAGAGGGACACGATCCCGGGTACAGGAACTAGAGGGACACGATCCCGGGTACAGGAACTAAAGGGTCACGATCCCGGGTACAGGAACTAGAGGGTCACAACCCCGGGTACAGGAACTAGAGGGACACGATCCCGGGTACAGGAACTAGAGGGTCACAACCCCGGGTACAGGAACTAGAGGGTCACAACCCCGGGTACAGGAACTAGAGGGTCACGACCCCGGGTACAGGAACTAAAGGGACACGATCCCGGGTACAGGAACTAGAGGGACACGATCCCGGGTACAGGAACTAGAGGGACACGATCCCGGGTACAGGAACTAGAGGGACACGATCCCGGGTACAGGAACTAGAGGGACACGATCCCGGGTACAGGAACTAGAGGGACACGATCCCGGGTACAGGAACTAGAGGGTCACGATCCCGGGTACAGGAACTAGAGGGACACGATCCCGGGTACAGGAACTAGAGGGACACGATCCCGGGTACAGGAACTAGAGGGTCACGACCCTGGGTACAGGAACTAGAGGGTGACAAACCCGGGTACAGGAACTAGAGGGTCACGACCCGGGTACAGGAACTAGAGGGACACGATCCCGGGTACAGGAACTAGAGGGACACGATCCCGGGTACAGGAACTAAGGGGCACGATCCCGGGTACAGGAACTAGAGGGTCACAACCCCGGGTACAGGAACTAGAGGGACACGATCCCGGGTACAGAACTAGAGGGACACGAACCCGGGTACAGGAACTAGAGGGACACGATCCCGGGTACAGGAACTAGAGGGATACGATCCCGGGTACAGGAACTAGAGGGTCACAGCCCCGGGTACAGGAACTAGAGGGACACGATCCCGGGTACAGGAACTAGAGGGACACGACCCCGGGTACAGGAACTAAAGGGACACGACCCCGGGTACAGGAACGAAAGGGTCACGACCCCGGGTACAGGAACTAGGGGGACACGATCCCGGGTACAGGAAATAGAGGGACACGATCCCGGGTACAGGAACTAGAGGGTCACAACCCCGGGTACAGGAACTAAAGGGGCATGATCCCGGGTACAGGAACTAAAGGGGGACGATCCCGGGTACAGGAACTAGAGGGACACGATCCCGGGTACAGGAACAAAAGGGGGACGATCCCGGGTACAGGAACTAGAGGGACACGATCCCGGGTACAGGAACTAAAGGGGGACGATCCCGGGTACAGGAACTAAAGGGACACGATCCCGGGTATAGGAACTAAAGGGACACGATCCCGGGTACAGGAACTAGAGGGTCCCAACCCCGGGTACAGGAACGAGAGGGTCACAACCCCGGGTACAGGAACTAGAGGGTCACGACCCCGGGTACAGGAACTAAAGGGGCACGACCCCGGGTACAGGAACTAGGGGGACACGATCCCGGGTACAGGAACTAAAGGGGCATGATCCCGGGTACAGGAACTAAAGGGGGACGATCCCGGGTACAGGAACTAGAGGGACACGATCCCGGGTACAGGAACTAAAGGGGGACGATCCCGGGTACAGGAACTAAAGAGACACGATCCCGGGTATAGGAACTAAAGGGACACGATCCCGGGTACAGGAACTAGAGGGACACGATCCCGGGTACAGGAACTAGAGGGACACGATCCCGGGTACAGGAACTAGAGGGTCCCAACCCCGGGTACAGGAACGAGAGGGTCACAACCCCGGGTACAGGAACTAGAGGGTCACGACCCCGGGTACAGGAACTAGAGGGTCACAACCCCGGGTACAGGAACTAGAAGAGCACGATCCCGGGTACAGGAACTAGACGGACACGAACCCGGGTACAGGAACTAAAGGGACTCGATCCCGGGTACAGGAACTAGAGGGTCACAACCCCGGGTACAGGAACTAGAGGGACACGATCCCGGGTACAGGAACTAGAGGGACACGATCCCGGGTACAGGAACTAGAGGGACACGATCCCGGGTACAGGAACTAGAGGGACACGATCCCGGGTACAGGAACTAGAGGAGCACGATCCCGGGTACAGGAACTAAAGGGACACGATCCCGGGTACAGGAACTAGAGGGTCACAACCCCGGGTACAGGAACTAGAGGGACACGATCCCGGGTACAGGAACTAGAGGGACACGACCCCGGGTACAGGAACTAAAGGGACACGACCCCGGGTACAGGAACAAAAGGGTCACGACCCCGGGTACAGGAACTAGGGGGACACGATCCCGGGTACAGGAAATAGAGGGACACGATCCCGGGTACAGGAACTAAAGGGACACGATCCCGGGTACAGGAACTAGGGGGACACGATCCCGGGTACAGGAACTAGAGGGACACGATCCCGGGTACAGGAACTAGAGGGACACGATCCCGGGTACAGGAACTAGAGGGACACGATCCCAGGTACAGGAAATGGAGGGTCACGACCCTGGGTACAGGAACTAGAGGGTCACGACCCTGGGTACAGGAACTAGAGGGACACGATCCCAGGTACAGGAAATGGAGGGTCACGACCCTGGGTACAGGAACTAGAGGGTGACAAACCCGGGTACAGGAACTAGAGGGTCACGACCCCGGGTACAGGAACTAGAGGGACACGATCCCGGGTACAGGAACTAGAGGGACACGATCCCGGGTACAGGAACTAAAGGGGCACGATCCCGGGTACAGGAACTAGAGGGTCACAACCCCGGGTACAGGAACTAGACGGACACGATCCCGGGTACAGAAACTAGAGGGACACGAACCCGGGTACAGGAACTAGAGGGACACGATCCCGGGTACAGAAACTAGAGGGATACGATCCCGGGTACAGGAACTAGAGGGTCACAGCCCCGGGTACAGGAACTAGAGGGACACGATCCCGGGTACAGGAACTAGAGGGACACGACCCCGGGTACAGGAACTAAAGGGACACGACCCCGGGTACAGGAACTAAAGGGTCACGACCCCGGGTACAGGAACTAGGGGACACGATCCCGGGTACAGGAAATAGAGGGACACGACCCCGGGTACAGGAACTAAAGGGACACGACCCCGGGTACAGGAACAAAAGGGTCACGACCCCGGGTACAGGAACTAGGGGGACACGATCCCGGGTACAGGAACTAGAGGGACACGATCCCGGGTACAGGAACTAAAGAGGCACGATCCCGGGTACAGGAACTAAAGGGACACGATCCCGGGTACAGGAACTAAAGGGGCATGATCCCGGGTACAGGAACTAAAGGGGCATGATCCCGGGTACAGGAACTAAAGGGACACGATCCCGGGTACAGGAACTAGAGGGTCACAACCCCGGGTACAGGAACTAGAGGGACACGATCCCGGGTACAGGAACTAGAGGGACACGACCCCGGGTACAGGAACTAAAGGGACACGACCCCAGGTACAGGAACTAAAGGGTCACGACCCCGGGTACAGGAACTAGGGGGACACGATCCCGGGTACAGGAACTAAAGGGTCACGATCCCGGGTACAGGAACTAGAGGGACACGATCCCGGGTACAGGAACTAAAGGGGGACGATCCCGGGTACAGGAACTAAGAGACACGATCCCGGGTATAGGAACTAAAGGGACACGATCCCGGGTACAGGAACTAGAGGGACACGATCCCGGGTACAGGAACTAGAGGGACACGATCCCGGGTACAGGAACTAGAGGGTCACAACCCGGGTACAGGAACGAGAGGGTCACAACCCCGGGTACAGGAACTAGAGGGTCACGACCCCGGGTACAGGAACTAGAGGGTCACAACCCCGGGTACAGGAACTAGAAGAGCACGATCCCGGGTACAGGAACTAGACGGACACGATCCCGGGTACAGGAACTAAAGGGACTCGATCCCGGGTACAGGAACTAGAGGGTCACAACCCCGGGTACAGGAACTAGAGGGACACGATCCCGGGTACAGGAACTAGAGGGACACGATCCCGGGTACAGGAACTAGAGGGACACGATCCCGGGTACAGGAACTAGAGGGACACGATCCCGGGTACAGGAACTAGAGGAGCACGATCCCGGGTACAGGAACTAAAGGGACACGATCCCGGGTACAGGAACTAGAGGGTCACAACCCCGGGTACAGGAACTAGAGGGACACGATCCCGGGTACAGGAACTAGAGGGACACGACCCCGGGTACAGGAACTAAAGGGACACGACCCCGGGTACAGGAACAAAAGGGTCACGACCCCGGGTACAGGAACTAGGGGGACACGATCCCGGGTACAGGAAATAGAGGGACACGATCCCGGGTACAGGAACTAAAGCGGCACGACCCCGGGTACAGGAACTAGGGGGACACGATCCCGGGTACAGGAACTATAGGGGCATGATCCCGGGTACAGGAACTAAAGGGGCATGATCCCGGGTACAGGAACTAAAGGGACACGATCCCGGGTACAGGAACTAGAGGGTCACTACCCCGGGTACAGGAACTAGAGGGACACGATCCCGGGTACAGGAACTAGAGGGACACGACCCCGGGTACAGGAACTAAAGGGACACGACCCCAGGTACAGGAACTAAAGGGTCACGACCCCGGGTACAGGAACTAGGGGGACACGATCCCGGGTACAGGAACTAGAGGGACACGATCCCGGGTACAGGAACTAGAGGGACACGATCCCGGGTACAGGAACTAGAGGAGCACGATCCCGGGTACAGGAACTAAAGGGACACGATCCCGGGTACAGGAACTAGAGGGTCACAACCCCGGGTACAGGAACTAGAGGGACACGATCCCGGGTACAGGAACTAGAGGGACACGACCCCGGGTACAGGAACTAAAGGGACACGACCCCGGGTACAGGAACAAAAGGGTCACGATCCCGGGTACAGGAACTAGGGGGACACGATCCCGGGTACAGGAAATAGAGGGACACGATCCCGGGTACAGGAACTAAAGCGGCACGACCCCGGGTACAGGAACTAGGGGGACACGATCCCGGGTACAGGAACTAAAGGGGCATGATCCCGGGTACAGGAACTAGAGGGTCACAACCCCGGGTACAGGAACTAGACGGACACGATCCCGGGTACAGAAACTAGAGGGACACGAACCCGGGTACAGGAACTAGAGGGACACGATCCCGGGTACAGAAACTAGAGGGATACGATCCCGGGTACAGGAACTAGAGGGTCACAGCCCCGGGTACAGGAACTAGAGGGACACGATCCCGGGTACAGGAACTAGAGGGACACGACCCCGGGTACAGGAACTAAAGGGACACGACCCCGGGTACAGGAACTAAAGGGTCACGACCCCGGGTACAGGAACTAGGGGGACACGATCCCGGGTACAGGAAATAGAGGGACACGATCCCGGGTACAGGAACTAGAGGGTCACAACCCCGGGTACAGGAACTAAAGGGGCATGATCCCGGGTACAGGAACTAAAGGGGGACGATCCCGGGTACAGGAACTAGAGGGACACGATCCCGGGTACAGGAACAAAAGGGGGACGATCCCGGGTACAGGAACTAGAGGGACACGATCCCAGGTACAGGAACTAAAGGGGGACGATCCCGGGTACAGGAACTAAAGGGACACGATCCCAGGCATAGGAACTAAAGGGACACGATCCCGGGTACAGGAACTAGAGGGTCCCAACCCCGGGTACAGGAACGAGAGGGTCACAACCCCGGGTACAGGAACTAGAGGGTCACGACCCCGGGTATAGGAACTAAAGGGGCACGACCCCGGGTACAGGAACTAGGGGGACACGATCCCGGGTCCAGGAACTAAAGGGGCATGATCCCGGGTACAGGAACTAAAGGGGGACGATCCCGGGTACAGGAACTAGAGGGACACGATCCCGGGTACAGGAACTAAAGGGGGACGATCCCGGGTACAGGAACTAAAGAGACACGATCCCGGGTATAGGAACTAAAGGGACACGATCCCGGGTACAGGAACTAGAGGGACACGATCCCGGGTACAGGAACTAGAGGGACACGATCCCGGGTACAGGAACTAGAGGGTCCCAACCCCGGGTACAGGAACGAGAGGGTCACAACCCCGGGTACAGGAACTAGAGGGTCACGACCCCGGGTACAGGAACTAGAGGGTCACAACCCCGGGTACAGGAACTAGAAGAGCACGATCCCGGGTACAGGAACTAGACGGACACGATCCCGGGTACAGGAACTAAAGGGACTCGATCCCGGGTACAGGAACTAGAGGGTCACAACCCCGGGTACAGGAACTAGAGGGACACGATCCCGGGTACAGGAACTAGAGGGACACGATCCTGGGTACAGGAACTAGAGGGACACGATCCCGGGTACAGGAACTAGAGGGACACGATCCCGGGTACAGGAACTAGAGGAGCACGATCCCGGGTACAGGAACTAAAGGGACACGATCCCGGGTACAGGAACTAGAGGGTCACAACCCCGGGTACAGGAACTAGAGGGACACGATCCCGGGTACAGGAACTAGAGGGACACGACCCCGGGTACAGGAACTAAAGGGACACGACCCCGGGTACAGGAACAAAAGGGTCACGACCCCGGGTACAGGAACTAGGGGGACACGATCCCGGGTACAGGAAATAGAGGGACACGATCCCGGGTACAGGAACTAAAGCGGCACGACCCCGGGTACAGGAACTAGGGGGACACGATCCCGGGTACAGGAACTAAAGGGGCATGATCCCGGGTACAGGAACTAAAGGGGCATGATCCCGGGTACAGGAACTAAAGGGACACGATCCCGGGTACAGGAACTAGAGGGTCACTACCCCGGGTACAGGAACTAGAGGGACACGATCCCGGGTACAGGAACTAGAGGGACACGACCCCGGGTACAGGAACTAAAGGGACACGACCCCAGGTACAGGAACTAAAGGGTCACGACCCCGGGTACAGGAACTAGGGGGACACGATCCCGGGTACAGGAACTAGAGGGACACGATCCCGGGTACAGGAACTAGAGGGACACGATCCCGGGTACAGGAACTAAAGGAGCACGATCCCGGGTACAGGAACTAAAGGGACACGATCCCGGGTACAGGAACTAGAGGGTCACAACCCCGGGTACAGGAACTAGAGGGACACGATCCCGGGTACAGGAACTAGAGGGACACGACCCCGGGTACAGGAACTAAAGGGACACGACCCCGGGTACAGGAACAAAAGGGTCACGATCCCGGGTACAGGAACTAGGGGGACACGATCCCGGGTACAGGAAATAGAGGGACACGATCCCGGGTACAGGAACTAAAGCGGCACGACCCCGGGTACAGGAACTAGGGGGACACGATCCCGGGTACAGGAACTAAAGGGGCATGATCCCGGGTACAGGAACTAAAGGGGCAGGATCCCGGGTACAGGAACTAAAGGGACACGATCCCGGGTACAGGAACTAGAGGGTCACTACCCCGGGTACAGGAACTAGAGGGACACGATCCCGGGTACAGGAACTAGAGGGACACGACCCCGGGTACAGGAACTAAAGGGACACGACCCCAGGTACAGGAACTAAAGGGTCACGACCCCGGGTACAGGAACTAGGGGGACACGATCCCGGGTACAGGAAATAGAGGGACACGATCCCGGGTACAGGAACTAGAGGGTCACAACCCCGGGTACAGGAACTAAAGGGGCATGATCCCGGGTACAGGAACTAAAGGGGGACGATCCCGGGTACAGGAACTAGAGGGACACGATCCCGGGTACAGGAACAAAAGGGGGACGATCCCGGGTACAGGAACTAGAGGGACACGATCCCGGGCACAGGAACTAGAGGGTCCCAACCCCGGGTACAGGAACGAGAGGCTCACAACCCCGGGTACAGGAACTAGAGGGACACGATCCCGGGTACAGGAACTAGAGGGACACGATCCTGGGTACAGGAACTAGAGGGACACGATCCCGGGTACAGGAACTAGAGGGACACGATCCCGGGTACAGGAACTAGAGGAGCACGATCCCGGGTACAGGAACTAAAGGGACACGATCCCGGGTACAGGAACTAGAGGGTCACAACCCCGGGTACAGGAACTAGAGGGACACGATCCCGGGTACAGGAACTAGAGGGACACGACCCCGGGTACAGGAACTAAAGGGACACGACCCCGGGTACAGGAACAAAAGGGTCACGGCCCCGGGTACAGGAACTAGGGGGACACGATCCCGGGTACAGGAAATAGAGGGACACGATCCCGGGTACAGGAACTAAAGCGGCACGACCCCGGGTACAGGAACTAGGGGGACACGATCCCGGGTACAGGAACTAAAGGGGCATGATCCCGGGTACAGGAACTAAAGGGGCATGATCCCGGGTACAGGAACTAAAGGGACACGATCCCGGGTACAGGAACTAGAGGGTCACTACCCCGGGTACAGGAACTAGAGGGACACGATCCCGGGTACAGGAACTAGAGGGACACGACCCCGGGTACAGGAACTAAAGGGACACGACCCCAGGTACAGGAACTAAAGGGTCACGACCCCGGGTACAGGAACTAGGGGGACACGATCCCGGGTACAGGAACTAGAGGGACACGATCCCGGGTACAGGAACTAGAGGGACACGATCCCGGGTACAGGAACTAGAGGAGCACGATCCCGGGTACAGGAACTAAAGGGACACGATCCCGGGTACAGGAACTATAGGGTCACAACCCCGGGTACAGGAACTAGAGGGACACGATCCCGGGTACAGGAACTAGAGGGACACGACCCCGGGTACAGGAACTAAAGGGACACGACCCCGGGTACAGGAACAAAAGGGTCACGACCCCGGGTACAGGAACTAGGGGGACACGATCCCGGGTACAGGAAATAGAGGGACACGATCCCGGGTACAGGAACTAAAGCGGCACGACCCCGGGTACAGGAACTAGGGGGACACGATCCCGGGTACAGGAACTAAAGGGGCATGATCCCGGGTACAGGAACTAAAGGGGCAGGATCCCGGGTACAGGAACTAAAGGGACACGATCCCGGGTACAGGAACTAGAGGGTCACTACCCCGGGTACAGGAACTAGAGGGACACGATCCCGGGTACAGGAACTAGAGGGACACGACCCCGGGTACAGGAACTAAAGGGACACGACCCCAGGTACAGGAACTAAAGGGTCACGACCCCGGGTACAGGAACTGGGGGACACGATCCCGGGTACAGGAAATAGAGGGACACGATCCCGGGTACAGGAACTAGAGGGTCACAACCCCGGGTACAGGAACTAAAGGGGCATGATCCCGGGTACAGGAACTAAAGGGGGACGATCCCGGGTACAGGAACTAGAGGGACACGATCCCGGGTACAGGAACAAAAGGGGGACGATCCCGGGTACAGGAACTAGAGGGACACGATCCCGGGTACAGGAACTAGAGGGTCCCAACCCCGGGTACAGGAACGAGAGGCTCACAACCCCGGGTACAGGAACTAGAGGGTCACGACCCCGGGTACAGGAACTAAAGGGGCACGACCCCGGGTACAAGAACTAGGGGGACACGATCCCGGGTACAAGAACTAAAGGGGCATGATCCCGGGTACAGGAACTAGAGGGACACGATCCCGGGTACAGGAACTAAAGGGGGACGATCCCGGGTACAGGAACTAAAGGGACACGATCCCGGGTATAGGAACTAAAGGGACACGATCCCGGGTACAGGAACTAGAGGGACACGATCCCGGGTACAGGAACTAGAGGGACACGATCCCGGGTACAGGAACTAGAGGGTCCCAACCCCGGGTACAGGAACGAGAGGGTCACAACCCCGGGTACAGGAACTAGAGGGTCACGACCCCGGGTACAGGAACTAGAGGGTCACGACCCCGGGTACAGGAACTAGAGGGTCACAACCCCGGGTACAGGAACTAGAGGGTCACGACCCCGGGTACAGGAACTAAAGGGGGACGATCCCGGGTACAGGAAATGGAGGGTCACGACCCTGGGTACAGGATCTAGAGGGTCACAACCCCGGGTAGAGGAACTAGAGGGTCACAACCCCGGGCACAGGAACTAGAGGGACACGATCCCGGGTACAGGATCTAAAGGGACATGATCCCGGGTACAGGAACTAGAGGGACACGATCCCGGGTACAGGAACTAGAGGGACACGATCCCGGGTACAGGAACTAGAGGGTCACAACCCCGGGTACAGGAACTAGAGGATCACAACCCCGGGTACAGGAACTAAAGGGTCACTACCCCGGGTACAGGAACTAGAGGGACACAATCCCGGGTACAGGAACTACAGGGTCACAACCCCGGGTACAGGAACTAGAGGGACACGATCCCGGGTACAGGAACTAAAGGGTCACAACCCCGGGTACAGGAACTAGAGGGACACGATCCCGGGTAAAGGAACTAAAGGAGCACGATCCCGGGTACAGGAACTAGAGGAGCACGATCCCGGGTACAGGAACTAAAGGAGCACGATCCCGGGTACAGGATCTAGAGGGACACAATCCCGGGTACAGGAACTAGGGGGGCACGATCCCGGGTACAGGAACTAGAGGGTCACAACCCCGGGTAAAGGAACTAGAGGGACACGATCCCGGGTACAGGAACTAGAGGGTCACGATCCCGGGTACAGGAACTAGAGGGTCACACCCCCGGGTAGAGGAACTAGAGGGTCACAACCCCGGGTACAGGAACTAGAGGGACACACTCCCGGGTACAGGAACTAGAGGGGCACGATCCCGGGTACAGGAACTAGAGGGTCACAACCCCGGGTACAGCAACTAGACGGACACGATCCCGGGTACAGAAACTAGAGGGACACGAACCCGGGTACAGGAACTAGAGGGACACGATCCCGGGTACAGAAACTAGAGGGATACGATCCCGGGTACAGGAACTAGAGGGACACGATCCTGGGTACAGGAACTAAAGGGTCACGATCCCGGGTACAGGAACTAGAGGGACACGATCCCGGGTACAGGAACTAAAGGGTCACGATCCCGGGTACAGGAACTAGAGGGACACGATCCCGGGTACAGGAACTAAAGGGTCACGATCCCGGGTACAGGAACTAGAGGGACACGATCCCGGGTACAGGAACTAGAGGGTCACAACCCCGGGTACAGGAACTAGAGGGTCACGACCCCGGGTACAGGAACTAAAGGGACACGATCCCGGGTACAGGATCTAAAGGGGCACGATCCCGGGTACAGGAACTAGAGGGTCACAACACCGGGTACAGGAACTAGAGGGTCACAACCCCGGGTACAGGAACTAGAGGGTCACAACCCCGGGTACAGGAACTAGAGGGTCACAACTCAGGGTACAGGAACTAGAGGGTCACGACCCCGGGTACAGGAACTAGAGGGTCACAACCCCGGGTACAGGAACTAGAGGGGCACGATCCCGGGTACAGGAACTAGAGGGTCACGACCCCGGGTACAGGAACTAGAGGGTCACGACCCCAGGTACAGGAACTAGAGGGGCATGGTCCTGGGTACAGGAACCAGAGGGACACGATCCCGGGTACAGGAACTAGAGGGACACGATCCCAGGTACAGGAATTCGAGGGTCACGACCCCGGGTACAGGAACTAGAGGGACACGATCCCAGGCACAGGAACTAGAGGGTCACAACCCCGGGTACAGGAACTAGAGGAGCACGATCCCGGGTACAGGAACTAGAGGGACACGATCCCCGGTACAGGAACTAAAGGGGGATGACCTCGGGTACAGGGTCTAAAGGGTCACGACCCCGGGTACAGGAACTAAAGGGACACGATCCTGGGTACAGGAACTAAAGGGACACGATCCCGGGTACAGGAACTAGAGGGTCACGATCCCGGGTACAGGAACTAGAGGGACACGATCCCGGGTACAGGAATTAAAGGGACACGACCCCGGGTACAGGAACGACAAGGTCACAAACCCGGGTGCAGGAACTAAAGGGATACGATCCCGGGTACAGGAACTAAAGGGGGACGATCCCGGGTACAGGAACTAGAGGGTCACAACCCCGGGTACAGGAACTAGAGGGACACGATCCCGGGTACAGGAACTAGAGGGTCACAACCCCGGGTACAGGAACTAGAGGGTCACAGCCCCGGGTACAGGAACTAGAGGGTCACAACCCCGGGTACAGGAACTAGAGGGACACGATCCCGGGTACAGGAACTAAAGGGTCACGATCCCGGGTACAGGAACTAGAGGGACACGATCCCGGGTACAGGAACTAAAGGGACACGATCCCGGGTACAGGAACTAGAGTGACACGATCCCAGGTACAGGAACTAAAGGGACACGATCCCGGGTACAGGAACTAAAGGGGGACGATCCCGGGCACAGGAACTAGAGGGTCACGACCCCGGGTACAGGAACTAGAGGGACACGATCCCGGGTACAGGAACTAAAGGGTCACGACCCCGGGTACAGGAACTAGAGGGACACTTTCCCGGGTACAGGAACTAAAGGGTCACGACCCCGGGTACAGGAACTAGAGGGACACGATCCCGGGAACAGGAACTAGAGGGACACGATCCCGGGTACCGGAACTAAAGGGACACGATCCCGGGTACAGGAACCAGAGGGACACGATCCCGGGTATAGGAACTAGAGGGACACGATCCCGGGTACAGGAACTAAAGGGACACGATCCCGGGAACAGGAACTAGAGGGACACGACCCCGGGTACAGGAACTAGACGGACACGATCCCGGGTACAGGAACTAGAGGGACACGATCCCGGGTACAGGAACTAAAGGGTCACGACCCCGGGTACAGGAACTAGAGGGACACGATCCCGGGTACAGGAACTAAAGGGTCACGACCCCGGGTACAGGAACTAGAGAGTCACAACCCCGGGTACAGGAACTAGAGGGTCACGATCCCGGGTACAGGAACTAGAGGAGCACGATACCGGGTACAGGAACTAAAGGGGGAAGATCCCGGGTACAGGAACTAAAGAGACACGATCCCGGGTACAGGAACTAGAGGGACACGATCCCGGGTACAGGAACTAAAGGGACACGATCCCGGGTACAGGAACTAAAGGGGGAAGATCCCGGGTACAGGAACTAAAGGGGGAAGATCCCGGGTACAGGAAATAAAGGGACACGATCCCGGGTACAGGAACTAAAGGGGGAAGATCCCGGGTACAGGAACTAAAGGGACACGATCCCGGGTACAGGAACTAGAGGGACACGATCCCGCGTACAGGAACTAAAGGGACACGATCCCGGGTACAGGAACTAAAGGGGGAAGATCCCGGGTACAGGAACTAGAGGGACACGATCCCGAATACAGGAACTTGAGGGTCACGATCCCGGGTACAGGAACTAAAGGGTCACAACCCTGGGTACAGGAACTAGAGGGACACGATCCCGGGTACAGGAACTAGAGGGTCACGACCCCGGGTACAGGAACTAGAGGGTCACGATCCCGGGTACAGGAACTAAAGGGGCACGACCCCGGGTACAGGAACGACAAGGTCACAACCCCGGGTGCAGGAATTAAAGGGACACGATCCTGGGTACAGGAACTAGAGGGACACGATCCCGGGTACAGGAACTAGAGGGTCACAGCCCCGGGTACAGGAACTAAAGGGTCACGACCCCGGGTACAGGAACGAAAGGGTCACGACTCCGGGTACAGGACCTAGAGGGTCACGACCCCGGGTACAGGAACTAGAGGGTCACGATCCCGGGTACAGGAACTAGAGGGTCACAACCCCGGGTACAGGAACTAGAGGGACACGATCCCAGGTACAGGAACTAGAGGGTCACAACCCCGGGTACAGGAACTAGAGGGTCACAACCCCGGGTACAGGAACTAGAGGGTCACAACTCAGGGTACAGGAACTAGAGGGTCACGACCCCGGGTACAGGAACTAGAGGGTCACAACCCCGGGTACAGGAACTAGAGGGGCACGATCCCGGGTACAGGAACTAGAGGGTCACGACCCCGGGTACAGGAACTAGAGGGTCACGACCCCAGGTACAGGAACTAGAGGGGCATGGTCCTGGGTACAGGAACCAGAGGGACACGATCCCGGGTACAGGAACTAGAGGGACACGATCCCAGGTACAGGAATTCGAGGGTCACGACCCCGGGTACAGGAACTAGAGGGACACGATCCCAGGCACAGGAACTAGAGGGTCACAACCCCGGGTACAGGAACTAGAGGAGCACGATCCCGGGTACAGGAACTAGAGGGACACGATCCCCGGTACAGGAACTAGAGGGACACGATCCCCGGTACAGGAACTAAAGGGGGATGACCTCGGGTACAGGGTCTAAAGGGTCACGACCCCGGGTACAGGAACTAAAGGGACACGATCCTGGGTACAGGAACTAAAGGGACACGATCCCGGGTACAGGAACTAGAGGGTCACGATCCCGGGTACAGGAACTAGAGGGACACGATCCCGGGTACAGGAATTAAAGGGACACGACCCCGGGTACAGGAACGACAAGGTCACAAACCCGGGTGCAGGAACTAAAGGGATACGATCCCGGGTACAGGAACTAAAGGGGGACGATCCCGGGTACAGGAACTAGAGGGTCACAACCCCGGGTACAGGAACTAGAGGGACACGATCCCGGGTACAGGAACTAGAGGGTCACAACCCCGGGTACAGGAACTAGAGGGTCACAGCCCCGGGTACAGGAACTAGAGGGTCACAACCCCGGGTACAGGAACTAGAGGGACACGATCCCGGGTACAGGAACTAAAGGGTCACGATCCCGGGTACAGGAACTAGAGGGACACGATCCCGGGTACAGGAACTAAAGGGACACGATCCCGGGTACAGGAACTAGAGTGACACGATCCCAGGTACAGGAACTAAAGGGACACGATCCCGGGTACAGGAACTAAAGGGGGACGATCCCGGGTACAGGAACTAAAGGGTCACGACCCCGGGTACAGGAACTAGAGGGACACGATCCCGGGTACAGGAACTAAAGGGTCACGACCCCGGGTACAGGAACTAGAGGGACACGATCCCGGGAACAGGAACTAGAGGGACACGATCCCGGGTACCGGAACTAAAGGGACACGATCCCGGGTACAGGAACCAGAGGGACACGATCCCGGGTATAGGAACTAGAGGGACACGATCCCGGGTACAGGAACTAAAGGGACACGATCCCGGGAACAGGAACTAGAGGGACACGACCCCGGGTACAGGAACTAGAAGGACACGATCCCGGGTACAGGAACTAGAGGGACACGATCCCGGGTACAGGAACTAAAGGGTCACGACCCCGGGTACAGGAACTAGAGGGACACGATCCCGGGTACAGGAACTAAAGGGTCACGACCCCGGGTACAGGAACTAGAGAGTCACAACCCCGGGTACAGGAACTAGAGGGTCACGATCCCGGGTACAGGAACTAGAGGAGCACGATACCGGGTACAGGAACTAAAGGGGGAAGATCCCGGGTACAGGAACTAAAGAGACACGATCCCGGGTACAGGAACTAGAGGGACACGATCCCGGGTACAGGAACTAAAGGGACACGATCCCGGGTACAGGAACTAAAGGGGGAAGATCCCGGGTACAGGAACTAAAGGGACACGATCCCGCGTACAGGAACTAAAGGGACACGATCCCGGGTACAGGAACTAAAGGGGGAAGATCCCGGGTACAGGAAATAAAGGGACACGATCCCGGGTACAGGAACTAAAGGGGGAAGATCCCGGGTACAGGAACTAAAGGGACACGATCCCGGGTACAGGAACTAGAGGGACACGATCCCGCGTACAGGAACTAAAGGGACACGATCCCGGGTACAGGAACTAAAGGGGGAAGATCCCGGGTACAGGAACTAGAGGGACACGATCCCGAATACAGGAACTTGAGGGTCACGATCCCGGGTACAGGAACTAAAGGGTCACAACCCTGGGTACAGGAACTAGAGGGACACGATCCCGGGTACAGGAACTAGAGGGTCACGACCCCGGGTACAGGAACTAGAGGGTCACGATCCCGGGTACAGGAACTAAAGGGGCACGACCCCGGGTACAGGAACGACAAGGTCACAACCCCGGGTGCAGGAATTAAAGGGACACGATCCTGGGTACAGGAACTAGAGGGACACGATCCCGGGTACAGGAACTAGAGGGTCACAGCCCCGGGTACAGGAACTAAAGGGTCACGACCCCGGGTACAGGAACGAAAGGGTCACGACTCCGGGTACAGGACCTAGAGGGTCACGACCCCGGGTACAGGAACTAGAGGGTCACGATCCCGGGTACAGGAACTAGAGGGTCACAACCCCGGGTACAGGAACTAGAGGGACACGATCCCAGGTACAGGAACTAGAGGGTCACAACCCCGGGTACAGGAACTAGAGGGTCACAACCCCGGGTACAGGAACTAGAGGGTCACAACCCCGGGTACAGGAACTAGAGGGTCACAACCCCGGGTATAGGAACTAAAGGGACACGATCCCGGGTACAGGAACTAGGGGGACACGATCCCGGGTACAGGAACTAGAGGGACATGATCCCGGGTACAGGAACTAGGGGGTCACGTCCCCGGGTACAGGAACTAGAGGGACACGATCCCGGGTACAGGAACTAGAGGGACACGATCCCGGGTACAGGAACTAGAGGGACACGATCCCAGGTACAGGAAATGGAGGGTCACGACCCTGGGTACAGGAACTAGAGGGTCACGACCCTGGGTACAGGAACTAGAGGGACACGATCCCAGGTACAGGAAATGGAGGGTCACGACCCTGGGTACAGGAACTAGAGGGTCACAACCCCGGGTACAGGAACTAGAGGGTCACGACCCCGGGTACAGGAACTAGAGGGACACGATCCCGGGTACAGGAACTAAAGGGGCACGATCCCGGGTACAGGAACTAGAGGGACACGATCCCGGGTACAGGAACTAGAGGGTCACGATCCCAGGTACAGGAACTAGAGGGATACGACCCCGGGTACAGGAAATGGAGGGTCACGACCCTGGGTACAGGATCTAGAGGGTCACCACCCCGGGTACAGGAACTAGAGGGACACGATCCCGGATACAGGAACTAGAGGGTCACAACCCCGGGTACAGGAACTAGAGGGTTACAACCCCGGGTACAGGAACTAGAGGGTCACAACCCCGGGTACAGGAACTAGAGGGACACGATCCCGGGTACAGGAACTAGAGGGACACGATCCTGGGTACAGGAACTAGAGGGACACGATCCTGGGTACAGGAACTAGAGTGACACGATCCCGGGTACAGGAACTAGAGTGACACGATCCCGGGTACAGGTAATAAAGGGGGACGGTCCCGGGTACAGGAACTAAAGGGACACGACCCCGGGTACAGGAACTAGAGGGTCACAACCCCGGGTACAGGAACTAGAGGGTCACAACCCCGGGTACAGGAACTAGAGGGACACGATCCCGGGTACAGGAACTAGAGGAGCACGATCCCGGGTACAGGAACTAGAGGGACACGATCCCGGGTACAGGAACTAAAGGGACACGATCCTGGGTACAGGAACTAAAGGGACATGAGCCTCAGATACAGGAATTGGCAGGGCACGACCTCAGGATACAGGAACTAGGTGGGTATGACCCCCGGGTACAGGAACCGGACGGGCACAAGCCCGATACAAGAATTAGTGGGACATGACCTCAGGATACAGGAACTAGAGGGGCACGATCCCAGGTACAGGAATCTGAGGGGCATGACCACCAGATACAGGAATTAGAGTGGCATTACCCCGGGTACAGGAACTAGAGGGGTACAACGCCAGGGTCTGCTGCAGGTGGTGAGGGAACCAACAAGAGGGAAAAATATACTTGACCTCATCCTCACCAACCTGCCTGCCGCAGATGCATCTGTCTGTAATCGGTAGGAATGACTATCGCACAGTCGTTATGGAGACGAAGTCCCACCATCACATTGAGGACACTCTCCATCAGCCGGGATTTTCCGAGCCCCAGACAGAATTCCATTGACTTGCAGCAGGTCCGGAAGATCCCGGCAGTGGGCGGGTGCAGAAAATCCTGCCCATCATGTTGTGTGGCACAACCACCCTGCTAACCGGACAGATTTAGAACAGATCTAGAAATTCAAGACTGGGCATCCATGGGGCGCTGTGGGCCATCAAGCAGCAGCAGAATTGTACTCGAACACAATCTGTAACCTTATGGCCCAGCATATCTCCCACTCTACCATTACCATCAAGCCAGGGGATCAACCCTGGTTCAATGAAGAATGCAGGAGGGTATGCCAGGAGCAGCATCAGGCATACTTTAAAATAAGATGTCAACCTGGTGAAGCAATAAAACAGAACTACTTGTGGGCCAAACAGCAAAAGCATTAAGTGACAGACAAAGCTAAGCGATCCGACAACCAACGGATCAGATCTAAGCCCTGCAGTCCTGCCACACCCAGTCATGAATGGTGGTGGACAATTAAACAACTCACTGGAGGAGAAGGCCCCACAGATATCCACGTCCTCAATGATGGGGGAGCCTAGCACAGCAGCACAAAAGATAAGGCTGAAGCATTTGCTACAATCTTCAGCCAGAAGTGTCGAGTGGATGATCCATCTCGGCCTCCTCTGAAGGTCCCCAGCATCACAGATGCCAGTCTTCAGCCAATTCGATTCACTCCACATATCAAGAAATGGTTGAAGGCACTGGATACTGCAAAGGCCATGGGCCCTGACAATATTCCAGCAATAGTACTGAAGACTTGTGCTCCAGAACTTACCACGCCCCTAGCCAAGCTGTTCCAGCACAGTTACAACACTGGCATCTACCTGGCTATGTGGAAAATTGCCCAGGTATGTCCTGTGCAGTAAAAGCAGAACAAATCCAACCCAGCCAGTTACCGCCTCATCAGTCTGCTCTTGATTATCGATAAAATGATGGAAGGGGTCATCAACAGTGCTATCAAGTGACACCTGCTTAGCAATAACCTGCTCACTGATGCCCAGTTTGGGTTCCGCCACTCAGCTCCTGACCTCATTACAGCCTTGGTTCAAACATGGACAAAAGAGCTGAACTCCCTGGGTGAGGTGAGAGTGACTACCTTTGACATCAAGGCAGCATTTGACCGAGTGTGGCATCAAGGAGCCCTAGGAAAGCTGGAGTCAATGGGAATTGGGGGAAAACTCTCCGCTGCTTGGAGTCATACCTAGCACAAAGGAAGATGGTTATGGTTGTTGGAGGTCAATCATCTCAGCTCCAGGACATCACTGCAGGAATTCCATAGGGTAGTGTCCTAGGCCCAACCATCTTCAGCTGCTTCATCAATGACCTTCCTTCCATCATAAGGTCAGAAGTGGGGATGTTCGCTGATGATTGCACAATGGTCAGCACCATTCGTGACTCCTCAGGTACTGAAGCAGTCCATGTCCAAATGCAGCAAGACCTGGACAATATCCAGGCTTGGGCTGACAAGTGGCAAGTAACATTCACACCACACAAGTACCAGACAATGACCGTTTCCAACAAGAGATAGTCTAACCATCACCCCTTGATGTTCAATGGCATTAAAATCACTGATTTTAAAATGACTGATTCCTCACTGTCAACATCCTGGGGGTTACCATTGACCAGAAACTGAACTGGACTAGTCACATAAATACTGTGGCTACAAGAGCAGGTCAGAGGCAAGGAATCGTGCGATGAGTAACTCACCTCCTGACTCCCCAAAGCCTGTCCACCATCTACCAGGCACAAGTCAGGAGGGTGATGGAATACTCCCCACTTGCCTGGATGAGTGCAGCTCCCACAACACTCAAGAAGCTTGACACCGTCCAGGACAAAGCTGCCCGCTTGATTGGCACCACATCCACAAACATTCACTCCCTCCCCCACCGATGCACAGTAGCAGCAGTGTGTACCATCTACAAGATGCACTACAGGAATTCATCAAGGCTCCTTAGTCGGCACCTTCCAAACCCATGATCACTACCATCTAGAAGGACAAGGGCAGCAGATAGATGAGAACACCACCACCTGGAAGTTCCCCTCCCAATCACTCACCATCCTGGCTTGGAAATATATCGCCGTTCCTTCACTGTCGCTGGGTCAAAATCCTGGAACTCCCTCCCTAACAGCAGTGTGGGTGTATCTACACCACATGGACTGCAGTGGTTCAAGGAGGCAGCTCAGCACCACCTTCTCAAGGGCAACTAGGGATGGGCAATAAATGCTGGTGTACCCAGCGAAGCCCACATCCCGAGAATGAATTAAAAAAAACTAAAGGAGCACAACCCCCAGGTACAGGAATTAAAGGAGCACGACACTCAGGTACAGGAACCAGAGGGGCACGACACTCAGGTACAGGAACCAGAGGGGCACGACACTCAGGTACAGGAACCAGAGGGGCACGACACTCAGGTACAGGAACCAGAGGGGCACGACACTCAGGTACAGGAACCAGAGGGGCACGACACTCAGGTACAGGAACCAGAGGGGCACGACACTCAGGTACAGGAACCAGAGGGGCACGACACTCAGGTACAGGAACCAGAGGGGCACGACACTCAGGTACAGGAACCAGAGGGGCACGACACTCAGGTACAGGAACCAGAGGGGCACGACACTCAGGTACAGGAACCAGAGGGGCACGACACTCAGGTACAGGAACCAGAGGGGCACGACACTCAGGTACAGGAACCAGAGGGGCACGACACTCAGGTACAGGAACCAGAGGGGCAAAACCCTGGATATAGGAACTAGAGGGTATGACCCTGGGTACAGAAACTAGAGGGGCTCAACCCTTGGTACAGGATGTAGAGCGGCACGACCCCGTGTACAGGAACTAGAGGGCATGGCCGCGGGTACAAGAACTTGAGGGGCACGACCTCAGGTGCAGGAACTAGAGGGGCACGACCCCCCCCCACAACACCCCGGGTGCAGGAACTAGAGGGGCACGACCCCCCCCCACCACCCCGGGTACAGGAACTAGAGGGGCACGACCCCGGCTACAGGAACTAGAGAGGCACGACCCCTCCCCCCCCACCACCCCGGGTACAGGAACTAGAGAGGCACGACCCCCCCCCACCACCCCGGGTACAGGAACTAGAGAGGCATGACCCCAGGTAAAGTAACTAGAGGGGCACAACTCCAGGGTACAAAAACCAGAGAGGCACGACCCCCGTGTACAGGAACCAGAGGGTCATGACCCCTGGTACAGGAACCAGAGGGCATGACCCCAGTACTGGAACTTCATTGAGCCTCATGTGCCCATCTTGCTCTCACTTTGACCTAATTTTATTTGATATTGAAGAAAAATTCTTACCATTTACTCTGACCAATGTTTTCCTCTTTAAATCAATTCACATCATACAGGTAGAGAATCACAACCTACACAAAGCATCAAAACAGAAAATAGGAGCAGGAGTAGGCTATTCGGCCCATTGAGCCTGCTCCGCCATTCAAACAGATGATGGCTGATCATCCACCTCTTACTTTTTATTACTCTTACCTCTTATGTTTCCCACTATTGCCATATCCCTGATGTCATTCAAATCTGGAAATCTATCGGTTTCTGTCTTGAACATGCTCACTGTTTCAGCTTCCACAGATCCCTGGGGGAGAGAATTCCACAAATTCACTGCCCTCTGAGTGAAGAAATTCCTCCTCATCTCAGACCTGAATGGCCTGCCCCTTATTCTACGATTGTGCCCTGTGATTTTAGACTCACCAGCAAGGGGCCACATCCTATCTACATCTACTCTGTCATGCCATGTAGGAATTTTGTGTGAGATCTTCGAAACTCTGGGGAATACAGTCCCAGTCTCCTCAATCGCTCCTCATAAAACAATCCTATCATCCCAGGGATTAATCTGGTTAACCCCTGTTGCACTCCCTCTATGGCAAGTATATTCCTCCTTAGATAAGGAGACTAAAATGTGCACGATACTCCAGATGTGGTCTCACCAAGGCTCTATACAATAGCAAGACATCCTTACTCCTGTACTCAAATCCTCTTGCAATGAAGGCCAACATGCCATTCGCCTTCCTAACTGCTTGCTGCACCTGCATGCTAGTTTTTAGTGACTCATGAACAAGGACACCCAGGTTGCTTTGGACACCTGCACTTCCCAACCTCCCACCATTTAAGGAATACTCTGCCTTTCTGTTTTTTCTACCAAAGTGGATAGCTGTACACATATTCACATTACATTTCATCTGCAATGTTCTTGCCCATTCACTTGGCCTGTCCAAGTCCCCTTGAAGCCTCCTAGCATCCTCCTCACAACTCACATTCCCACCTAGTAACAGCCTGCCATCCTGAGAATAACCCATTTATTCCTACTCCCTGTTTTCTGTCTGTTAACCAATTCTCAACCCACAGAAGCATGTTACCTCCAGTCCCATGTCTCTAATTTGTTTACTAACCTCTTGTATGGGAAATTATCAAAAGCTGTCTGAAAATCCAAATTCACCACATCCACTGGTTCTCCTTTATGCTACAAGTAACAACCTCAAAAAAACTCCAACAGGTTTGTCAAACCTGATTTCTCTTTAATAAGTCCATGTTGACCCAATCATATCATTATTTTCTAAGTATCCAGTTATCACAACCTTTATAATAGATTCCCTACTACTGACATTAAACTAACAGGTCAGTTGTTCTCAGTTTTCTCCCTCCCTTCTTAAATAGAAGAGTTACATTTGCTACTTTCCAGTCCACGGGAACCTTTCCAGAATCTATAGAATTTTGAAAGATAACCACCAATGCATCTACTATCTCTACAGCCACCTCTTTCAAAACTCTGGGATGTAGATCCTCAGATCCAAGAGATTTATCAACCTTTTATCCAATTAATTTTTGAGTGCTACATCTTTATTAATATTAATTCCTTTCAGTTCCTCATTTTCACAAGTCTCTTGATTCCCTTGTATCTCTGGGAGATTTTTTATATCTTCCCCCGTGAAGACAGACACAAATAATTAGTTCTGTTGAAGGGTCATGAGGACTCGAAACGTCAACTGTACTCTTTTCCGCCGATGCTGCCAGACCTGCTGAGTTTTTCCAGGTATTTTTTTTTTGTTTTGGATTTCCAGCATCCGCAGCTTTTTTGTTTTTATAACAAATAATTGTTTAGTTTCTCTGCCATTTTCCTATTCTCTATTATAAATTCTGTGCCCACCTGTAATGAGCTCACATTTGTCCTAGATGTCATTTCCTTACCATATATCTAAAGAAGCTTTTACAGTCCGCCTTTATGTTCCTCGCTAGTTTGCATTCATATTCTCTTCTTTTCTTTATCAGTTTCTTGGTCCTCCTTTTCTGGGTTCTAAATTGCTCCCAATCCTCAGACTTACCACGTTCTTTGGCAACCTTAAAAACCATTTCCTTTAATCTAATGCAATCTTTTAACTTTTTTCGTTAACCCCAATTGATCCACTTGTCCATTGGTTTTTTGTGTCTTAGAGGAATGTATACTCACTGTAGACTGTGTAGTATTTCTTTAAATACTAGCCATTGCCTGTCTACCGTCAAATTTTTTAGCCAACTTTCCCCTCATACCTTCACAGCTTCCCTTGTTCAGATTTAGGACTCTAGTTTCAGAATGAACTATATCACTTTCAAACTTAATGTAAAACTCTATCATATTATGGTCACTATTACCCAAAGTTTCCTTTACAGCAAGGCTATGGATTAGCCTTTCTCATTAGATAATACCAAATCTAAAATAGCCCAGTCCCTAGTTGGTTCCTCAACATACTGTTCCAGAATCCCATCTTGTCCATACTCCAGGAATTAGCATTAGTGCTAATTAGGTTTACCTAAACTATAGGCAAATTGAAGTCGTCCATTTTTACTGTATTACCCAAGTTAAATGCAGTTCTAATTTCCTAATTAATACCATGCTCAACATTACCGCTACAGCTTGGTGGCCTATAAAAATCTACCACCAATGATTGTTGCTGTTTCTTAGCTCCATCCAAACTGATTCTACATCTTGATCCTTTGATCTATGATCCTCTCTCACTAATGTACTGATCTCATCCCTTATTAATAGTGCTACCCCACCTTCTTTTCCCCTCCATCTGTCTTTCCTAAATAAAAACAAAAACAAAAAAACTGCGGATGCTGGAAATCCAAAACAAAAACAGAATTACCTGGAAAAACTCAGCAGGTCTGGCAGCATCGGCGGAGAAGAAAAGAGTTGACGTTTCGAGTCCTCATGACCCTTCGACAGAACTTGAGTTCAAGTCCAAGAAAGAGTTGAAATATAAGCTGGTTTAAGGTGTGTGTGTGGGGGGCGGAGAGATAGAGAGAGAGAGAGGTGGAGGGGGGGGTGTTGTTGTAGGGACAAACAAGCAGTGATAGAAGCAGATCTTCAAAAGATGTCAACGATAATAGTACAATAGAACACATAGGTGTTAAAGTTAAAGTTGGTGATATTATCTAAACGAATGTGCTAATTAAGAATGGATGGTAGGGCACTCAAGGTATAGCTCTAGTGGGGTTTTTTTTTAAATAATGGAAATAGGTGGGAAAAGGAAAATCTTTATAATTTATTGGAAAAAAAAGGAAGGGGGAAACAGAAAGGGGGTTCGGATGGGGGAGGGAGCTCACGACCTAAAGTTGTTGAATTCAATATTCAGTCCGGAAGGCTGTAAAGTCCCCCACTAGAGCTATACCTTGAGTGCCCTACCATCCATTCTTAATTAGCACATTCGTTTAGATAATATCACCAACTTTAACTTTAACACCTATGTGTTCTATTGTACTATTGTCGTTGACATCTTTTGATGATCTGCTTCTATCACTGCTTGTTTGTCCCTACAAACACACCCCCCCCCACCTCTCTCTCTCTCTATCTCTCCGCCCCCCACGCACACACCTTAAACCAGCTTATATTTCAACTCTTTCTTGGACTCGAACTCAAATTCTGTCGAAGGGTCATGAGGACTCGAAACGTCAACTCTTTTCTTCTCCACCGATGCTGCCAGACCTGCTGAGTTTTTCCAGGTAATTCTGTTTTTGTTTTGTTTTTCCTAAATGATGAATATCCCTGAATATTCACTTCCCAATCCTGGTCACTCTGTAACCATGTCTCTGTAATAGCAATTTTATCATAACCATTTACCTCTATTTGTGCCAGTGGTAATCTCGCTAGCAATCTCAGAACATGGGTTCAAATCCCACCATGGCAGCTGGTGGAATTTAAAATTTAATTAATAAAACCTAGAACTGAAAGCTATCCTCAGTAACGGTGACCATGAAACTATCATTGATTGCTGTAAAAACCTATCTGGTTCACTAATGTCCTTTAGGGAAGGAAATCTGCCGTCCTGGCCTACATGTGACTCCAGATCCATAGTAACATGGTTGCCTCTCAACTGCTCTCTGAAGTGGCTTTGCAAGCCGTTCAAGGGCAAATTAGGGATGGGCAACAAATGCTGGCCTTGCCAGCAACACCCGCATCATGAAAATATAAATTGCAAAAAGGCATAACTTAGATGTGCACACACAAACTGAACAACTTCCATTTACATTGCACCTTTAATGTGGTAAAACATCGAGAGATGCATCACAGAAGTAAAATCAGCCAACGATTGACACTGAGCTAAAGGAGATATTAGGCCAGGTGTCCAAAGCTTGCTCAAAGAGGTAGTTTTTAAGGAGTTAAAGAAGGAAATAAATAGGGAGACGGAGATTTGGGGAGTGAACTCCAGAGCTTGAGCTGAAGGCATATCCTCCAAAAGTGGGGCCAATGATTTGGTGAATAAGAACATAAGGAATAGGAGCAAGAGTAGACCATTCGGCTTCTCAAGTCTGACCCGCCATTCAATAAGACGATGGCTTATCTACCCGAGGCCTCAACTCCTCTTTCGTGCCAGCTCCTCATAGCCCTCAACTCCCCGATATTTCAAAAATCTGTCTCTCTCCTCTTTAAATACTTTCAGTGATACACGAGACCAAAATTAGCAGAGCGTGGAGATCTCAGAGGATGTAAGGGCTACAGTGATAGGGAGGTGTGAGCTCGTGGAGGGTTTGGAGCACAAGGATGAGAATTTTAAAGTTGAGGTGTTACTAGCAGAGGAACTAATATAGGTTAGCAAGCACAGAGGTGATAGCTGAACAGGATTTGTAACAATTAGGAAAAAGTTAAGTTTATGAAAGTTGGACGTTGAGAGGCCAGACATGGGAGTATCGAAATAGTCAACTCTGGCGGTAACAAAGGCAAGGTCGAGAGTTTCAGCAGCAAATTGGTGAAGTGGAGTAGAGAGGGGTGATATTACGGAGGTGGAAGAAGGCAGTCTTGGTGATGAAATGGATATATAGTTAGAAGCTTAGCTCAGGGTCAGATAAGACACAAAAGTTGTAAACAGTTGGATCAGAGAATAAGTTGTGATCTCATTGAAAGGTAGATGCTGAGAGGCTGTTTCCCTTAGCTGGAGAGTCTGGATCTAAGGCTCATAGTTTCAGGATAACAGGTCACTCATTTCGGATTGAGGTGAGGAGAGATTTCTTCACTCAGGAACACTATCTCAGAAATTGTGGATGGACAGTCATTGAGCATATTTCAGATAGAGATCGATTGACTTTTGTCATTAAAGAAATCAGGACGTATGGGGATAGGGCAGGAAAGTGAAGCTGAAATTGAAGACTAGCCATGATCTTATTGAATGGTGGAGCAGGCTCAATGGAGCTGTTAGGTCTACTCCTGCTCCTAGTTCTTATATTCAGCCTCAGATAGTGGCCAGGAAAGGGGATGTGGCTAGGGAATGGAGTTTGCAGTGGGAGCTAAAGACAATGATTTCAGTCTTCCTAATGTTTAATTGGAGGAAATTCTGACCAATGCAGGATGTGATGTTGGTTAAGGAGTCTGACAACAGAGAGGCAGTAGAGAGGTTGTGAGGGGTGAGGTAGAGCTGGGTGCCCTCAGTGTACATGGGGGTCCTGAGGTATTGTTAAATGATGTTGCAGAGAGTCCGTATACAAATGAGATGATAGATCTTGGAGCAGGGTCGGTGGAAAAACTTGGAATTGTGCTGGGGTGGGAGAGAATCTTTTATAGAAAATTCTGTAGTTAATGTATCTAGAGAGGTGACAGTGTAACCAGGTGAGGGAAGTCCCACTCTGTTAGTCAATGGAGGAGGAGGTCAACCATATCAAAAGCTGCTGACAGGTTAAATGGTGAGGAGGGTTAGTGCACAATGGTCACAGAGGGCACTCACTCACACGAGTTTTTCAAGGATATCTGCAGCTCCTGTGGTGGTGGGAGGTGTGTCTCTAGTGCTGCCCCTGCTGTTGGGAGGTATGTATCACTGAACGATAATGCACTCTTTGTTTAAGTGCAGGTGGTTCTTTGAGGTTCTGCAGTTTCCCAGAAGTACCAGGTTGGTTGTGTTGAATGGTGTCGCCATGTCTGTGAGCTTCTTCCTTGTGCGCATTGCTGTGATTCCGTCCTACTACCTGCAAATGGCTTCTACCTTTGGGACAGCAGCCTTCCACCGCCTGGGCCTCGGGCCACAGTGTGCATGGATCATTTCCAGTGTTGCTCTGGATATTCTGAACACAATCTGGATGTACAAAATCGCCAGAGGGTGCTGGAAAATTCTGTTTACATCCCAGAAGCACCGGAAAGCTGAGCTCAGTAAGAGTTTATAGAAAAGCAATGGCTCTGCAGGATGAGTCTTATCTGTTCAAATTTTAATCGTTCAACCAATCCACATCAAATCAGCACAATTCTGTTTGAGATTTTTTAAGTAAATCTGTAAATGTTTTCATTATGTAACATTGCAACTGAGACATTGAGCAAATTGGAAATGACATGACTTTGTGACTATTCTTAGATTTGTATAAACTGAGCTATGTCCTTCATTCAATAATTCTGAGAAACTAATCACCAATCACCTATCCATAAGCATAAGGACAATGCTTCAAGATTGAAAGTGCCTTAGAGCCAGTCTGGGTCAAGCTTCCCAGTGCCGGTGTAGACAGATTTCTGGATCAAAAGGTTTGTGGCCCAGCAGGAACTGCTTTGTAGAATTGCCTCATCCACATCCTTGCAGACTTTTCTAGTTGAGCACTGTTTGAGTAGATTGTTATTTGGGCTATAGAGGACACATGTCTTTGGGGCTAAAATTACTGTTCTTGCAAAGAAAAGTTGCCATTATTCAGTGTGTATCACCTGTGCCTGTTTCCTCCTCCTTATATGTACTTCCCTCCCAGTTACTCTACTTTTTGTTTTATTTTCAGTTTCTCTCAAGCGCCACTGGTGCCTTTCTCTGTTATTCCAGATTACAAGAACCCCAAAGACTTTTTTCCTCCTTGGATCCCTGACATGTGTCAGCAGCTCCTGGTTTTCCACCCTCAAATTGAGGAATTCAAATGATTTCCTCTCTCACTCTTTCCATGTCTATGCATGTATCTGTGTGTGGGAGAGTGGGATGTGAGCATTCTAGACCGTTGTGCATTAGAGAGGTATGTGTACTTGTGTGCTTCTGAGAGACAGCAATGTGATATCAACCAGATAATCTGCTTTAGTAGTTAGTTGAAAGTTGAATATTGACGGACACCGGAATAACTTGCTTGCTCTTCTTCAAATAATGCAGTGGGATCTTTTACATCTACCCGAGAGGGCAGGAAGGGTCTGATCTGAAGGAGGCAGCACTTGACAGGTCAGCTCCCTCCATACTGCACCAGAGAATTAGTCTAGATGACAGGCTGAAGTTCCTTAAGTGGGACCTGAACACACAATCTGATCACAGAATTGTTACTGTGTAGAGGGAGGCCATTTGGCCTGTTGTGTCTGCACTGGCTTTCTGAGCATTTGAAGTTAGTGCCAATCTCCTGCCCTTTCCCTGTAACCCTGCACATTGTTTCTATTTAAACAATAATCCAATGCCCTCTTGAATGCCTCAGTTGAACCTGCCTCCATCACACTTCCAGGCCGTGCATTCCAAACCCTAACTACTCGCTGTGTGAAAAAGATTTTTCTCACCTTGCACTTGCTGTGCCCTCTGGTTCTCGATCCCGAGTGGGAACAGTTTCTCCCTATCTACTCTGTCCCCAGCCCTCATGATTTTGAAAACTTTTATCAAGTGCTCTCTTAGTCTTCTCCTCTCCAAGGAAAACAGTCCCAACTTCTCTAATTTTTCCTCATAACTGAAGTGTCTCATCCCTGGAACTATTCAGGTAAACCTCTTCTGCACTCTCTGCAATGCATTCACATCCTTCCTATAGTGTGGCACCTAGAACTGTACACAATACTCCAGCTGAGGTCTAACCAGTGTCTTATATAAGTTCATCATAACCTCCCTGTTCTTGTACACTATGCCCCTATTAATGAAGCCTAGAATACTGTATGCTTTTGAAACAGCTTTCTCTACCTGTCCTGCCACCTTTAATGACTTATGTACATACACACCCAGGTCTCTCTGTATCCTTTATTTTATACTGTCTCTCCATGTTCTTTGTACCAAAGTGTATCACCTCACACTTCTCCACATTGAACTTCATCTGCCACCTATCTGCCCACTCCACCAATGTGTCAATGTCCTTTTGAAGTTCTACACTCCTCACAGTTTACAATTCTCCCAAGTTTTGTGTCATCCGCAAACTTTGAAATTGTTCCCTGCACATCAAAATCTAGATCATTTATATATATCAGGAAAAGCAAGGGTCCCAATACCGACCCCTGGGGAACTCCACTACAAACCTTCTTCCAGCCCGAAAAACACCCATTAACTATTACTCTCTGTTTCCTATCCCTCATCCAATTTTATATCCACGTTGCTACTGCCCCTTTTATTCCATGACCTATAACTTTCCTCACAAGTCTGTTGTGTGGCCCTGTATCAAACGCCTTTTAGAAGTCCATATACATCACATCAACGTCCTTGCCCTCATCAAACATCTCTGATACCTCTTCAAAAAACTGCAGCAAGTTAGTTAGACATGATTTTCCTTTAACAAATCCATGCTGACTCTTCCAAATCAACCCAAATTTTTCCATGTGACTATTAATTCTATCCCAAATAACTGTTTCTAGAAGTTTCTCCACCACAGAAGTTAAACTGACTGGTCTGTAATTGCAGGGTAGATCTTTACAACCTATTTTGAACAAGGGCATAATGTTTGCAATTCTCCAGTCTTCCTGCACTTCCCCCAAATCCAGGGAATATTGAAAGATTATTACCTCTGCAATTTCCACTCTCACTTCCTTCAATATTCTTGGATGCATCTCAACCCTTATCAACTTTAAGTACCAACAGCTTATCCAATACTTCCTCATCAATTTTAAACCCTTCTAGTGACTGAGTTTCCTCCTCTGTCACCCATGGCCTGGGCAGCATCTGCCTCTATGGTGATGGCTGAGGTGGGAGTGCCACCTCTGAACCATGGAACCTGGAACAGAATCTAGAGTCAGACTTTATTTGAAACAATTATATAGTGTCACAATTTCAGTGCCATTTGTTAATAGTTTGTGTTGTGAAATTATACTAATTACTCTTTCAAGATACCCTAAGTCTGTCTCTCTCTCTCTCTCTCATACACACAGACACATACACACAACAATAAAATAAATAAATAAAAGAGGAATTCTGCTAAAGGTTAAAAGTCAAAGGGAAAAGGATAAATGGTAGAGTCCTTGAAATGGCTTCCAGGTTGGTGTCTCAGTGCTGCTCCACAAAACATTCGAAGACTCTTGCACTGCTTTTCAGGTGGGCTCAAGGAACACTTGAGTGTACTTGATCCCAGCATGCAGAGCAACTTAGGAGCAGCTTATATGCACTTCCAGCTGTGGACTGGCCATGGACTGCAAAAAGGATGCTGTCTTCCTTCTCAAGCAATTAGTCCTTCTCTACTCAAAAGCAAAACTCAAAAAACCCACTTGAAACAATTTTTCCAGACATGGCTTTTTCAGAGCCATGAAATAACATGTGACCACCCCCCACCCCACCTTTGTACGCAGTTCGTCGGGGGTAAAAGGTTTCCAGCGTCTTTACAACTGCTTAGTTACCTTTTCTTGTAAATGGATGTCTCTTCCAAGAAAAGCAATCAGGGTCTTGCATTAATCCTTCAAGAAACAATTTCTTTTAAAATACAAATTCTTCCAGAACATTTAATTCTTGAAGATGAACTATTTTCTATGATTGAAGTGTTCATGGCGGATTTTTTAAAACAATTGTTAGGAGCAGAAAATGGCCGTTTGGTCCAACCAATCCCATCCCCTTTTCATAGATCAACTCTTCCTATTCACTTTCTCACCATATCCCTCAGTCCCTTTGGTCTCCAGAAACACATCTAATTGTCCCTGGTAATTGTAGAAACTGGCTGTTCAACACATCAAATTTATGCCAACATTTTCCTACAAATCGGCTATCTAGTGTTATCCTACTCCCCACATGACCTAACTTTTAATATTCTTTCTCAAGTACTATCTAATGTTCTTATAGACTCTGTCTTCCCCCATTGTAACTGATTTGGAGCCAACTTTTGTGCTTCCAATTGTGAATGCTGTCAGGAAACTCTGTTCCCATAACCTCCACCCACTGAACATTTAAGGGTTGCAGCTAAAGTGTGGCATGTATATGGTTCTGTCACTCCAGCAACTCCGCTTTTAAAGAGTTTCTGATTTCAGTTGAGCAGATAAACGTGCAAGATGTGAAACACATGGTATTTAATGATTAAATGGCACCATTCTGGGTCAGAAGACCAGATATTGGTTAACTGTTGTTCATTTCACTGTCTTCTGGTTAGTGTTATGACCACGTTAGGAATGGCGACCTGACTCCTCTCTTTGTCCTGTTCTTGGGTTGGTTATAACACAGTTATGAGTTTAAAAAGGTGCTATTGCTAATTCAGTGTATACTTAACCATGTGTAGCTCGGTGTAAGAAATAAGTTTGCAAAAATCCTAAGTTAACAAGTTAGTTTTATTGCTAAAACCACTCAGGTAAAGGTGCAGAAATTTTAACAAAAGATTTAAACAGTACAAATATGTCCAACTCTGAAGAAGGGTCATACGGACTCAAAACGGTAACTCTATTTCTTTCTCCACATTTGCTGTGAGACCTGCTGAGTTTTTCCAGCATTTTCAGTTTTGATTTCAGATTTCCAGCACCCACAGTATTTTGCTTTTATATAAATGTGTGCAACTATTCACCAATGCAAAAACAACACACACAATCCACCACCCCCCCCCCCCGCCCCCCCCACCCCCTCCCCAAGCATATAAAAAAGAAATAAAACTCTGCAGAGCATTAGATTTTAAAATTTGGCCAAATAAAAGGTAAAGACAAAAAAATTCATGGGTTATCAAGATGATTGTTTACAGCTGAAGGGTCACCTTCCACAGTAGCTGCTGGTACTTGGGTTTCTCACTAGAGCAGTCATTCTGCAGTTGTGCCTGGTTAATTTTCTTCTCTTTTGATTACAGTGGGGTTGATTCCGAATCTTCCTTTGAGAACTCTTGGTTTGCAGCAATGAAATCTTCTGGTAGATTTTCAAATCACAACCAGCTTAGCTTTGATGACAAAGGTGTGAGAGAGAGAGAGAGAGAGATGGGTTAAGGCTGTTGCTCCTTTGGCAGTCTGACTGTTAGCTCAATAACAACCAAGAGCTGGGCCGTGTGACCTGGGCTTATCTTAGTCACTGTCTTTTGAGAGCACTGTACACTACGACAAGACTCCAGGAAAGAGAAAAGTGCATGGAATTGGGGGCAATTTATTGGCTTGGATAGAAAATTGGATAAGAGGTAAGAGACAGAAAGTAAGGGTAATAGTACATACTCAAATTGGCAGAGGAGTGTCCCCCACGAATCCATTCTGGGGGACTCAGCTTTTTACGGTATGTAAAGCTGACTTGGATGAAGAAATAGACAGCTGATGACATCAAGTTAGGTTGCACTGTAAAGAAAATAAACAGAAGCAAAATGTTGCAAAATGACAGTAATAGATGGTCAGCCACGATCTTATTGAATGGTGGAGCAGGCTTGAGGGGCTGAATGGTCTACTCTTGTTCCTATTTCTTGTGTTCTTATGAGAGTGGGCAAAACTTTGGCAGATTGAGTTCAAGGTACAAAAAATCATTTAAAAGTCTAATGGAATGTTAGCCTTTATCTAAAGGGGCTGAAGTACAAAGGAGTGGAAGTTATGTTTCAGCTGCATAGGCTACATCAGAGTACTGCATCCAGTTTTGAGTACCACAGCTCAGGCAGAATATATTCCCTCTCTTCATGCATCTCCCCTTCAAAGAACCCTCACAACTGCCTCTTCAAAAAATCCACCCTCAACATAATCATCCTAACTAACTGCTACTCCCCTTCCCTCTGCAGTGTGCTAGAAGGTTATCACCTCTCAGTTCTATATCCATCTTAGCTGTAGCTCCCAGTCACAGTTCCCCCCAATTTGGTTTCTGCCCATTTTATTGGCCCCAAACTGCTCATATCAGTCGCAAACGGCCTCCTCTGCAGCAGTCACCAGAGAAGCAGTTGTATAAGAGAAACTAGAGTAGGTTTATAACCAGCAGATGACACACAGTAGGTTAATATGCAAAGTAAGGGCTCATGGAGGTGCAGTAATTTTTAGCATGGATAGAGGATTGGTTAATGAACAGGAAGCAGAGTAGGGTAAATGGGGCATTTTCAAGTTGGCAGGCTGTGACCAATGAAGTGCTGAAAGGATCATTGCTGGGCAATAGCTATTTACAATCTATTATTAATGACTTGGACAAAGAGGGAGAGCCTAATATATCTGAATTTGCTGATGATACAAAGCTATCTTGAATGGAAGTTGTGAGGACACAAAAAGGCTGCAAAGAGATATACACAGGTTAACTGAGCAGCAACAAGATGGCAGATGGAGAAGTGTGAGGTTATTCACTTTAGTTGTAAGGATGGAAAGGCAGAATTTTTTTTAAAAGGTGTGAAACTCGTAAACATTGATGTTCAGCAGGCCTTGGATGTACTTCACATTGAGGATACCCTCCATCGTGTTGTGTGGTACTACCACCGGGCTAAATGGGATAGATTTGGAACAGATCTAGGAACTCAAGACTGGGCATCCAGGAGGCGCTGTGGGCCATCAGCAGCAGTAGAACTGTACTCGAACACAATCTAACCTCATGGCCCAGTATATCCCCAGCTCTACCATTACCACCAAGCCAGAGGATCAACCCTGGTTCAAAGGAGAGTGCAGGAGGGCATGCCAGGAGCAGCACCAGGCATACCTAAAAATGAGGTGTTAACCTGGTGAAGTGGCAACTCAGGACTACTTGCATGCCAAACAGCATTAGCAACATGCGATTGACAAAGCTAAGCATCCCACAACCAACGGATCAGATCTAAGCTCTACATACCTGCCACATCCAGTCGTGAATGGTGGTGGACAACTGAACAAGTCACTGGAGGAGGAAACTGCACATCCTCACTGATGAGGGAGCTCAGCACATCAGTGCAAAAGATAAGGCTGAATCATTTGCAACAATCTTCAGCCAGAAGTGCCGAGTGGATGATCAATCTTGGCCTCCTTCGGAGGTCCCCAGCATACAAATGCCAGTCTTCTGCGGTTCGATTCACTCCACGTGATATCAAGAAACAGCTAGAGGCACTGGATACTGCAAAGGCTATGGGCCCTGACAAATTCTGGCAATAGTACTGAAGACTTGTGCTCCAGAACTTGCCGTGCCCCTAGCCAAGCTGCTCTAGAACAGCTACAACACTGGCATCTACCCAACAATGTGGAAAATTGCCCAGGTATATCCTATACACAAAAAGCAGGACAAAACTAACCTGGCCAATTACCGCCCATTAGTCTACTTTCAATCATCAGTAAAGTGATGGAAGGGGTCATGAACAGTGCTATCAAGCAGTATTGCTTAGGAATAACCTGCTCACTGACACTCAGTTTCAGTTCTGCCAAGATCACTCAGCTCCTGATCTCATTACAGCATTGGTTCAAACAGAGAGATAAGAGCTGAACTCCCGAGGTGAGGTGAGAGTGACTGCCCTTGACATCAAGGAGCCCTAGCAAAACTGAAATCAGTGGGAATCGGGGAAAATTCTCAGCTCATTGGAGTCATAGCTAACGCAAAGGAAGATGGTTGTGGTTGTTGGTGGTCAATCATCTCAGTTCCAAGACACCACTGCAGGAGTTCCTCAGGATTGTGTCAGGTCCAACCATCTTCAGCTGCTTCATCAATGACCTTCCTTCCATCATAAGGTCAGAAGTGGGGATGTTCACTGATGATTGCACAATGTTCAGCATCATTCACGACGACCCAGATACTGCAGCAGTCCATGTCCAAATGCAGCAAGACCTGGACAATATCCAAGCTTGAGCTGACAAGTGGCAAGTAACATTTGCGTCATACAGTGCCAGGCAAAGACCATCTCCAACACGAGGGAATCTAACTATCGCCCCTTGACATTCAGTGGCATTACCATTGCTGAGTCCCCCATTATCAACATCCTGGGGGTTACCATTGACCAGAAACTGAACTGGACTAGCCATATAATACTGTGGCTACAAGAGCAGGTCAGAGGCTAGGAATCCTGCAGCAAGTAACTCACCTCCTGACTCCCCCAAAGCCTGTCCACCATCTACAAGGCACAAATCAGGAGTGTAATGAAATACTTTCCGCTTACCCGCATGAGTACAGCTCCAACAACACTCAAGAAGCTTGACACCATCCAAGACAAAGCAGCCTGCTTGATTCACACCCCATCCAGAAACATTCACTCTCTCCACCACTGCCGCACAGTAGCAGCAGTGTGTACCGTCTACAAGATGCACTGCAGAGCCTCACCAAGGCTCCTTAGAAAGCACCTTCCAAACCCATGACTGCTACCACCAAGAAGGACAAAGGCAGCAGGTGCATGGGAATGCCACCACCTAGAAGTTCCCCTCCAAGTCATTCACCATCCTGACTTGGAAATATATCTCTATTCCTTCACTGTCACTAGGTCAAAATTCTGGAACTCCCTCCCTAAAAGCAGTGTGTGTGTACCTATACCAGAAGAGTGCAGTGATTCAAAAAGGCATTCAGGATGGGTAATAAATGCTGGCCTAGCCAACGATGCCCACATCCATGAATGAATAAAAAAACATTGTAGTATAAGGGTCTGGCACATATAAGGGACTGAGTACAGTACTACCCACACAATGATGTAAGAGAACACATGACCAGCATCGAGGAGTCAGTCTAGTATTGGACAGAGCTGTGCGCACAAGCAAGCATAGAGACAGCCTAGCTTGAATTCTTTACTGTATTTATATACATTAGTTCCTGTAGTTAAAAAAAATGCATACATTTAAGACTACCTGCTCATTAAGAGCTACCAAACAATATCCAACACCCTACAACAGTACTCATATAAGGAACAGAAAAAAGTTAGCATGCAGTTAGTATTACAGCAAGCAATTAGGAAGGCAAATGGCATGTTGGTCTTTATTGCAAGAGAATTGGAGTACAAGAATAAAGAAGTCTTGCTACAGTTGTTAAGAGCTTTAGTGAGACTACATCTGGAATGTTGTGTGTAGTTTTGGGTTCCATATTTAAGGAAGGACATACATGTATTGGAGACATACAGCAAAGGTTCAATAGATTGGTCCCTGGGTGAGAGGATTGACCTATAATGAGATGTGTAAATTGGGTCTATATTCTCCAGAATTTAGAAGAATGAGGTAATCTCATTGAACCATACAAGATTATGAAGGAGATTGACAGGGTAGACACTGAGAGGTTTTTGGCCCTGGCTGGGGAATCTAGAACATGGGGGCATAGCCTCAGGATAAAGGAGTGGGGTGGGGGAGGGTATGATCATTTACAACTGAGCTGAGGGAAATTTCTTCAATCAAAGGGTTGTGAATCTTTGGAATTCTCTACTCCTGAGGTTTGTGGACCATACTGAATATATTTAAGGCTGAGATAGATTCTTTGTGTCTCAGAGAAGTAAGGGATATGGGGAGTGGGTGGAAAAGTGGAGTGGAAGTCTAAGATTGGCCATGATCGTATTGCATGGCAGAGCAGGCTCAATGGGCCACATGATTTACTCCTATTCCTTATGACTTCCAGAGTGCCCCAAAGATCTAACTTTGGCCCCTTCTCTTCCACATGCTATCTCTTGGAGATATCGTCCACATATGTGAGGTCAACTTTCACCTGTACACTGACAATACCTAGCTCTAGTTTTCCTTCATCCTGCTGCCTCTATTTGTTCTAATGAATTAGAACTTCCTCCAGCACAAAGTTTGGAAGACCAAAGCCATTGTCAATATTCATCTGTCCCCCTGGTCAACCAGACTGTCCCAGTCTCGGCCCCAAGCTTAGTTTCAGACTCCATATCCTCCCTGCCACAAAGACCACTTTTAACTCCCATTATCTCTACCCCTTTGCTGCCAAATCCATCATTTATGTGTTCATTATCTGCAGGCTAGACCAGCTGAATGGTTTCTTCCAAATTCCATAAACTTGAATTTGCTACATAAAGCTAGTTCCACTCACCCAACACCCTTGTCCTTGCTGACTTACAGTGGCTGAAAAAATTAAATTCCCAGTGCTATAACCAATATTCATTCTTCAGTCAACACCACTGAACCACTCTCTTTTTGTCTTATTGCTGTTCCTAAATTTAAGTTGGAGTTTCCACCAGTGCACAGAGCTGACCTGCTACATAATTGTGAGGGGTGCTACCAGTGACAATTGTCCTTTGCCGAGAAAGTTATTTTCACTTCTCTTTTTCTACCTTGCTCATGTTTAATTTATGTTTTCTGGGCTCTATCTGGGCAGCTTACACACTGCATTTGTTAAAAATGTCAATGAAATTGCAAATACTTCGCTTCAACAAAGAAAACAACCCACCACCATTAAATTCCAGACACCTGAAACGTTAATACTGTTCTCAAGAGGACAACCTATCTATCCTGACTGGGCTACTAGCTCCAGATGGGTAGATCAGCACCTTATACAATACCACCAGCTCCTTGCTTTGCATTTGCCTTGTTCCGATAGCTAAGCTCTGTGCCGATGGCTTCATAATGGGCTGACAGTTTGAATTTGTAGTTAATCTTGTTGAATGGTGGGGTTCACGTTATTATGCAATCCAAAAGGAACTGTGTACTTAGTGGGTCCTACACTTGCCCCAGATACAAACTACTTCTCCACTGATTACTGTGGGATTGCCAGTGTTCCTGCACTTGGTGTGGAAGGATTTATATATTAAAATAAATCTGGTGTCACAGACCCAATTTTATAAAACATATATAGAATACCGCAGTAAAAGAACTTCTGTTAATGACTTTTATACTGTAATCCTGTGAGCTGATTGATTGAATAAATTTATTTAAATCAAAATTTGAGAGTCTGTTGCTGCTTTAGATACATTAGGATAGTCAAGTGAACAATTATTGAAGAAATTGGCCAAGTGGCCTCCTTCTGTGTTATAAATGATGCTTTAAATATACGAATAGATGTTCTTTGTTTCTCTGGGCGGTTCTCAACAGTTTTAATCAACAGGGAACAACAATGTCTTGGAATGGACATTCAGTTGTTTGAAGTAACTACTTCCAGCATGTGTGATGTGCTGTGTTGGGCAGCTACTGGAGCCCCAGTGGATATGTGAGCTTTCGTTCTGAACAGTTTTAACCAATTCGTCACACTGAAGATCGAATGTTTAGCAAATGTCATGTGAAGCACTTGCAGCTGAAAGGAATTATAAACAGAAGCATAATTTCTCCCACTTTAGGAAGCATTTCAGAGAAAATACCACATGGAACCTTTTAAACACAAACCAAATAAGGTAAGAGTATTAATGAGAGAATGGACTGAACTGAGGGGAGGTGTAGATTCTTTAACCTTTTAGAATGTCTCGCCACATGCCCTTTGTGGGCCTATGAGGGAATCATGATAATACTTTGCACTAAAATATCAAATCCATTTTCTTCAATGATGGTGGTTGGTTGATGACTGACACTGTCTGGGACAGTAGGTCTGGTAGGCAGGAGTCTGAATATTCACATTAAGTTTCTGGAAATGTTAGTCTTTGAGGTTCACCAATTGACTACATTCACAGCAGCATTTCTGTCACTTCCCCCTCCAAGGACGCTGTTTAAGTTTGATTTGTTTCTTCTGAGCTCTTTGTTCATGTGGAAAGTGTTGAAAACTCATCTGGATTATCCCAATATCCCCTTCTGAACATATTTTCTCCTGATTCCCTAACCTTGAGCAGAATTCCTGGCATCAGACTACTCTCCCCAAGTTCAAGGCCACAGATTCTGCAAAGCACACAAAACCTGTGTACTTCAGACATACTGAAGCACAAACAGTTCCTGTAGAAAAGCAGGTACTTGTAAGCCGTGTACTAAGTGTCTGTTCCTGGGTAGTTTGGTACTCTATGAATGTCCTATTCATTAATGAACCATGATCAAACTCTCGAAGTGAGTAGTTTCTCAGTTAAAGTGATTGTGAATCAGTATCAATGGACCAGAAACTGAACTGGACTAGCCATATAAATACTGTGGCTACAAGAGCAGGTCAGAAGCTGGGAATCCGGCAGCAAGTAACTCACCTCACCAAAGCCTGTCCACCATCTACAAGGCACAAGTCAGGAGTGTGATGGAATACTCCCCACTTGCCTGGGTGAGGCAAATTCCCACAACACTCAAGAAGCTTGACACCATCCAGGACAAAGCAGCCCGCTTGATTGGCACCACATCCACAAAACATTCGCTCTCTCTACCACTGACGCACAATAGCAGCAGTGTGTACCATCTACAAGATGCACTGCAGGAACTCACCAAGACTCCTTTGATAGCACCTTCCAAATCCACGATCTCTACCATCTAGAAGGACAAGGGCAGCAGATACATGGGAACACCACCACATGGAAGTTCCCCTCCAAGTCACTCACCATCCTGACTTGGAAATATATCGCCGCTCCTTCATTGTCGTGGGTCAAAATCCTGGAACTCCATTCCAAACAGCACTGTGAGTGTACCTACACCACATGGACTGCAGCGGCTCAAGAAGGCAGCTCATCAATATCTTCTCAAGGGTAACAAGGAATGGGCAATAAATGCTGGCCCATCCAGCAAAGCCCACATCCCATGAATGAATAAATAAAATTGTAACGGCACTCAATAATCAGTAGCCTCGCGATTTCTAACCACGATTCTCTACCTAGAATGACAACTGCAATATATATTTATGTATTATCTTTGATGTAGAAAAACATGCTGAGTTGAAGTAATCAGTCAAAAAGTAGAGCTAAGCCAATGATTGCGGTATTAGCACCGATGACCAAAAATTTGTTGAAAGAGGTAGGTTTTACAGAGCATCGTAGAGGTGGAGCAGTTTAGGAACTTTGGACCTAGCCAGCTAAAGGCACACTCACCAATGGAGGGGCAATGGAAATCAGAGAAGTGCAGAGATCTTGGTGGGTCATGGGGCTAGAGGAGGTTATGGAGGTAGGGAGAGCCAAGATGATGGAGGGATTTGCAAACATAGATGAGAATTTTAAAATCGAGACCGCCTGTGATATTATGCCAGGTGCTAAGAACAGGGGTGTTAAGCAAGTCATGTTATCAAAGCACTACTCAAAAGCACTAAGCTGGTCCTGAGATATGGGTAGAGACCTTGGAGTCTGGCAGTAATATGAAAGGGATACTTGGAGAGAAACCTGTTGGGGTGGAGAGGACACTGAGTCTAGTCTAGGTAATGTGGGATTACTAGAAGTGCCCTGAGATATCAAAGTATAGGCTAGTCTTATTGTATTGAAGGTGGGTTCTGGGAAGGAACACTGAATGCATTCAAGGCATTTCTGAGCAATGATTGGGTTCCCAGGATATACAACTGGCAAGAAAAGCCCACAGAGAGAGATGATAACACTAACTCATTTTATTTAGTATTGAATGTCCCAAGGTGCTTCACAGGAGCACTATAAAACAAAATGAGACACTGAAACACGTATGATAATATTAGAGCAGATAGCCATAAGTTTGATCAAAGAGATAGATTTTAAGGAATGTCTTAAAGAAAGAAAAAGAGGTGGACACTTTCACAGGCACACAGGTTGAAACCAGAAAAAACAAGAAGGGCAGGCAGTTGAAAGGCAGGAAAAAGGTATTGAAATCCAATTAGCAGGCACAGTGATAACCTTATTCAGAAAGAGACAGAAGAGGACAATTCAGCTGAACTGTTTAACTCGAGGCAGTTAATTGAGTTGCAACAAAAGGATTTGCAATGAAAACAGTTATATCAGAAAGCTTACTCGGAAACAGAAGCAAAATGTATACCAGAATGTTTTTACCTTAAGGGTGATATTTTAATGAGAAAAGGGAGGCTGGATCATGTCTCAGCAAATGAAAGCTGGAGGGAGGTTCAGCAGATTGTTATCCCATTAAGGGTATAGAAATGAGATTCTGAAGATTGCTCATGAAATTCCAATGGAGGGACATTTAGGAATTAGAACAACACAGGCAAAAGTACAGAAACATTTTTATTGGCCAGGATTGCATGGGGATGTAGTCAAATTCTGTAGAACATGTTACACATGTCCAGTGATAGGGAAACCACAAGCGGTGATTAAGCCAGCACCTTTAATCCCAATACCAACATTTGAAGAACTTTTTACCAGGGTCATAATTGATTGTGTAGGACCCCTCCCTAAGACTAAAAGTGGAAATCAGTACTTCCTGATAACAATGGATGTGTCTACTAGATTTCCTAAAGCTATACCTTTAAGAAATATTTGAGAAGATTATGGAAGAGTTAACTACATTTTTAGAAGATATGGTTTACCTAAGTAAATACAATCAGATCAGTGTTCAAATTTTATGTCACAACTGTTTAAGGAAGTAATGAACAGTTTGGGGGTAAAACAGTTTAAGTCAGTAGCTTATCATCCGGAGTCACAAAGGGCTTTGGAAAGATGGCATCAAACTTTTAAAAATATGATGAGAGCGCACTGTCAGGATTGTCCACAGGATTGGGATAGCGGAATTCCATTCTTGTTATTTGCTATTAGGGACGCTCCTAATACATCAACTGGTTTTAGTCCTTTTTAACTAGTTTATGATCATGAGGTAAGGGGACCATTGAAATTGAATTATGAGAAATTGGCGGGTCAAAATCCAGAAACTATTCTCCTGGATTATGTATCAAACTTCAGAGAGAGATTGGACAGAACATGTGAGTTGGCTAGGGAACATTTAAAGATATCACAGCAAGTGATGAAAGTGAAAGCAGTTAAGAAAGTTAATGCTTGCAATTGTATTGCTGGTAAGTGCTAGTTCTGTTACCAATACTGAGTGTCTCCTTAAAGGCAAGATTTAGTGGGCCTTACAGGATTGAAAAGAAATTGAGTGAAGTAAGTTATTTAATAAATACTCCAGATAGAAGAAAGAAGCAGAGGGTGTGTCACGTAAAAATGCTTAACAAGTACTTTGACAGGGAAAGGACCAAAAGGAGGTGTTAGTGGTGGTAGATAATGAGAAAGAGGTAAAAATGCAAGACTCTGAATTCGATTTCCTCTATCAAATTGGATAATGAGGGGATAATGCAAACTTAAATGTAATATTGAGTTACCTTCCAGATAAGTATCAAAGTGATTTGCAGTCACACAAAGCTATTTGTGGGAATAAATTGTGGAGGACAGATTTAGCTATACATGATGTCTCTGTAACAATTTCAACTTTGATAAGGCAACATCCTCATAGATTAAATCCAGCAAAGTTTTCACAAGTACAGAAAGAAATTTATTTCATGCTTCAAAATTATATAATTGAGTCTAGTTGCAGTAACTGGACTTCGCCTATTGTGCTGGTACCAAAACCAAATGAAACATAAAGACTGTGTGTGGACTGTTGAAAGGTGAATGCGGTGACAAAAGCAGATTCATATCCTATACCACAGTTGGAGGATCATATTGAAAAAGTGGGACAATCAAAATTTATCACAAAGATTGACTTGCTAAAGGGATATTGGCAAGTACCGTTATCAGAGAGAGCAAAGGAGATTTCGGCTTTTGTGACAACAAATGGACTATATCAGTTTAAAGTCATCCCATTTGGTATGAAAAATGCACCTGCAACATTTCAAAGACTGACAAACAATTTAATTACAGGTCTAAGCAATTGTGTTTATATTGATGACTTAATAGTTTTCAGTCAGATGGGGATGAGCATTTACAACATCTAGAAGAATCATTTACTCGATTACAAGAAGCTAATTACAAGAACTTAGCTAAAAGTGAATTTGCAAAAGCGCAGGTTACGTATCCAGTCCATACCATTGGACATGGTAAAGTAGCTCCAAGAGTTGTGAAAGTCAAGGCTATCGTGGATTTCCCAGTGCCTGCAACAAAACGAGAGGTTTTGGGATTTCTGAGCATGAGTGGATTTTAGTGGAAATTTGTAGCAAATTTTAGCTGTGTGGTTGCTCCACTGACTGAACTATTAAAAAAGAACGAGAGGTTTCAATGGACACAGGAGTGTCAGAAGGCATTTGATAGTTTGAAAACTGTATTAACTACGACACCAGTTTTGGCAATACCCGATTACGCCAAGCAAGTTGGCCGTTGACGCAAACTATATAGGCATTGGGGCCATAATGTTACAAGAAGATTACACTGGAATTGAAAAACCGACAGGGTATTTTTCACGGAAGTTGAATGCACAACAGAGAAGATATTCAACGATTGAAAAGGAGACGTTGGGTTTGGTGTTAGCACTGCAGCATTTGGAAATCTATGTGGCAAACAATTTGTCAGAGACAATTGTTTATACAGACCACAATCCTTTAAAGTTTCTGGACAAATTTCAAGACAGAAGTGCAAGGCTATTCAGATGGAGTTTATCTACCATTTAATCTACAGATAATACACGTTGCCGGATGAAAGAATCTGTTTGCAGCTATGGTATGAAGAGCTTGAAGCTTATAGGAAAAATTGGACATTTTAAAAACTGGATACTGAACTGGAATGATTTCTGCTGATACCAAGGATTTGTATATATTCTGTTAATGCGGTAGTGTAAATATATAGTTGAATATAGGATTTAGTGTAAAGTGGGTTATTAAAAAATGAAGCCGTCTTTTAGAATTATGACAGTTCATTTTTCGAAAAGGAGGGGGATGTTATGAAGAGGTTAATGTCTGTAATGTTACTGGAAATTATTTTTTAAAGTAGAGTTTAGTGGTGTCTGTGCCTATGTGTGTGAACATAAGAAATAGGAGCAGGAGTAGGCCATTTGGCCCCTCAAGCCTGCCCTGCCATTCAATAAGATCATGGCTGATCTGCCCCAGGACTTATCTCCTCTTTCGTGCCAGCTCCTCTTAACACTCAGCTCCCCGATAGTTCAATAAGCCATCTACCTCCTTTTCAAATAGTTTCAGTGATCTAGCCTCCACAACTCTCTGGGGTAGAGAATTCCAGACATTTACTACCCGCTGAGAGAAGAAATTCCTTTGCATCTCAGTTTTAATTGAGTGTCCCCTTATTCTGTAATTATGTCCCCTAGTTCGAGATTCCCCCACTAGTGGAAACATCTTCCCAACCCTGTAAAGCCCCCTCAGAATCTTGTACATTTCAATAAGATCACCCCTCATTCTTCTAAACTCTAATGAATAAAGGCCTAACCTGTTTAGCCATCCTTGATAAGTCAACCCCTTCATCCCAGGAATCAGCCTAGTGAATCTGTTTTGAACTGCCTCCAGTGCCAGTATATCCTTTCTTAAATACAGTGACCAAAACTGTACACAGTATTCCAGGTACAGCCTCACCAACACCCTGTACAGTTGTAACAAGACTTCCCTATTTTTAAAGTCCAGTCCCCTAGCAGTACAGACCAAAATTCCATTTGCCTTCTTAATTACTTGCTGCACCTGCATACTAACTTTTTATGTTTCATGCACAAGAAGATCCAGATCCCTCTGGGCTGCACCTTTTTGGGGTCTCTCACTATTTAAATAATTGTCTGCCTTTTGATTTTTCTTACCAAAGTGCATGAGCTCACACTTTCCTACATTAAACTCCATCTGCCAAGTTTTTGTCCACTCACTCAACCTGTCTATACCCCCTTGCAGATTCCTTATGCCCTCATCACAACATGCCCTCCCACCTATTTTTGTATCGTCAGCAATTTTGGAAACATTACACTCTGCCCCCTCCTCCAAGTCATTAATATTGATAGTAAATAACTGAGGCCCCGGAATTGATCCTAAGACCATAAGACATAGGAGCAGAAGTAGGCCGTTCGGCCCCTTAAGCCTGCTCTGCCATTCAGTGAGATCATGGCTGAACTGATAATCCTCAACTCCACTTTCCTGCCTTGTCCCCATAACCCTTGATTCCCTTACTGATTAAAAATCTATCTATCTCAGCCTTGAATATACTTAACGACCCAGCCTCTACAGCCCTCTGCGGTAAAGAATTCCACGGATTAACTACCCTCTGAGAGAAGAAATTCATCCTCATCTCTGTCTTAAATGAGCGACCCCTTACTCTGAGATTATGCCCTCTGGTCCTGGACTCCCCCACAAGGGGAAACAACCTCTCTGTATCTACCCTGTCAAGCCCCCTAAGAATCTTATGTTTCAGCAAGGTCGCCTCTCATTCTTCTAAATTCCAATGGGTACAGACCCAACCTACTCAACTTCTCATAAGAAAATTCCTCCATCCCTGGGATCAACCTATTGGACCTTCTTTGGACCGACTCCAATGCCTGTATATCTTTCCTTAAATAAGGGGACCAAGATAGTTCACAGTGTTCTAGGTGTGGTCTAACTCATGCGTTGTATAGTTTTAGCAAGACTTCCCTATATTTATACTCCATTCCCTTTGAAATAAAGGCCAACATTCTATTTGCCTTCCCTATTACCTGTTGAACTTGCATGTTAGATTTTTGGGATTCATGCACAAGGACTCCCAAATGCCTTCTGCAGTCTTTCTCCACTTAAATAATATTCTGCTCCTCTATTCTTCCTGCCTCAGTGCATAACCACATTTTCCCACATTATATTCTATCTGCCAAGTTTTTTGCCCACTTACTTAACCTGTCTATATCCCTTTGTAGACTCTTTGTGTCATCCTTACCATTTGCCTTCCCACCTATATTTGTGTCATCTGCAAACTTGGCAATAGTACACTCACTCCCCTCATTTAAGTCATTAATATATATTGTAAATAACTGAGGCCCCAGCACTGATCTATGTGGCGCTTTACTAGTTACAGGTTGCCATCCCAAAAATGCCCCCTTTATCCCAACTCTCTGTCTTCTATTAGTTAGCCAATCCTCTATCCATGCTAATATACTACCCCAACACCATGGGCTCTTATTTTATTAAGTAGCCTTATGTGTGGTACCTTGTCGAACGCCTTTTGGAAATCCAAACATATTACATCTACTGGTTTCCCTTTATCTATCCTGCTTGTTACCTCCTCAAAGAATTCTAATAAATTGTTAGGCATGATTTATGATTTCCTCTTCATGAAGCCATGCTGACTCTGCTTGATTAGATTATGTATTTCCAAATGATCTGTTATTACATTCTTTATAACAGACTCTAGCATTTCCCCAATGACAGATGTTAAGCTAACTGGCCTATAGTTGCCTGTTTTTTGTCTCCCTCCCTTTTTTAGTAAGGGTGTTACATTGGCTGTTCTCCGATCCTCTGGGACATTTCCAGAATCTAAGGATTCTTGGAAGATTACTAGCAGTGCATCCACTATTTCTGTAGCTACTCGCTTTAATATCATAGGATGTAACCCTTCAGGTCCAGGGACTTATCAGCCTTTAGCCCTATTAGTTTCCCTCGTACTTTTTTTCTAGTGATAGTTACTGTATTTATTTCCTCCATCCCTTTTGCCCCTTGATTATTTAATATTTTTGGAATGCTTTTAGTATTTTCTACTATGAAGAGTGAAGCAAGGTATTTATTCAACTCCTCTGCCATTTCCTGGTTCCCCATTATTATTTCCCCCGCCTCATTCTCTGAGGGGCCTATGTTCATTTTGGCCTCTCTCTTCCTTTTTATATATTTAAAGAAGCTCTTACTGTCCGTTTGTGTATTATTTACTAGTTTACCGTCAAAGTTTATTTTTGTCTTTTTTTTTTGTTTTTAAAACTTTTCCAGTCCTCTGGCTTACCACTAATCTTTGCCACATTGTATGTTTTTTCTTTCAATTTGATACTGTCCTTAACTTCCTTGGTTAACCATGGTTGGTTTATCCCCTTCCTTGAATCCTTCTTCCTCACTGGGATATATCTTTGTTGTGAGTCATGGACTATTTTCTTAAACATCTGCCATTGTTCATCAACCATCTTTTCTGCTAAACTGCTTTCCCAGTCCACTCCAGCCAACTCTACCCTCATTCCATTGTAATTACTCTTATTTAAGTTTAGCACAGATGTTTCCGACCTAAGTTTCTCACTCTCAAACTGAATACTAAATTCTACCATATTATGGTCACTATTTCTTAGGTGATCCTTTACTCTGAGATCACTGATTAAACCTGCCTCATTACACATTACCAGATCCAAAATAGCCTGATCCCTGGTTGGATTCACAACATATTGTTCAAGAAACTGTCCCGAATACACTCTATGAATTCTTGCTCATGTCGACCTCCGTCGATTTGATTTCCCAATCTACATGAAGATTAAAGTCACCCATGATTAATGTACTGCCTTTTTTACATGCCCTCATTATCTCCTGATTTATTCTCTCTCCTACAGTATAGCTACTGTCAGGGGGCCTATAGACTACTCTCACCAGTGTCTTTTTCCCCTTATTATTTCTTACCTCCACCCATATGGATTCTCCATCTTCCAAGATCCAAGATCCTTTCTTGCTTTCGTATTTATTCCATCTTATACTAACAAAGCTACCCCACTACCCTTCCCTTCCCACCTGTCCTTTCGAAAGTCACATATCCCTGAATATTTAGTTCCCAGATTTGATCTCCTTGTAACCACATCTCCATAATGGCTATAAGATCATACCCATTAACCTCTATTTGTGCCGTTAATTCATTTATGTATCCTTATGGCACTCCACTAGTTACATCTTTCCAGCCTGAAAAAGACCCATTAATCCCAACTCTCTGTCTTCTGTGTGTTAACCAATCCTCAATCGATGCTAATACATTACCCTGAATACCGTGACTTGCTATCTTGTGCAATAACCTTTTTATGTGGCACCCTATGCCTTCTAGGAATCCAAATGCACTATATCTAACAGTTTCCCTTTTTCAACTCTGCTTGTTATATCCTTAAAAAACTCTAGCAAATTTGTCAAACATGATTTCCCTTTCACAAAACCAAGTTGACTCTGTTTGATTGTGTTAAGCTTTTCTAAATGTCGTCCTATTTCTTCCTTAATAATGGACTCTAGCATTTTCCCAATGACAGATGTTAGGCTGACCGGCCTATAGTTTCCTGCTTTTTGACTCCCTCCCTTCTTGAACAGGGATGTCACATTAATGGTTTTCCAATCCTCTAGGACCCTCCTGGAATCCAGTGAGTTCTGGAATATTTTGACCAATGCCTCCACTATCTCTGCAGCCACTTCCTTTAAAACCCTTGGATACAGGCCACCAGGTCCTGGCGACTTGTCTGCCTTTAGTCCCATTAGTTTCTCAAATACTTTGTCCCTTGTGATAAAGACTGTTGCAAGAGCTTTCCTCCCATTAGCTACTTGCTTATCCAATATCTTTGGAATGTTTATAATGTCCTCCACCATGAAGACTGATGCAAAATATTGGTTTAAATTATGTCCAATTTCCCTGTTCCCTGTTATCAATTCTCCAGTTGCATCCTCCAAGGGACCCATGCTCACTTTAGCTGCTCTCTTTCTTTTTATATATGTGTGTCTTAATTGGATTAAAGCCAGTTAGTCTGGGTGCTTTGATGTATAGAAGGAAATAGGTTTGAAATGGTAATTAGATAAACGTGGGGGAGGATCTTCCGGTCGGCGAGTGGGGGGTGGGGGGGGCGGGGCCCACTCGCCAATGCATAAAATGACACGGGATAACGTCAGGTGGAACTCCCAATGTCACCCCACATCATTTCCATTTTCAGGTCGGCGGGGGCGCAGCCAAGTCCGCTGTGCGCCCGCCAACCTGCCAACGGCCTATTGAGGCCATTAATAAACCAATTTAGGAACCTTTGGGTTGGTGGGCAGGCTGGGAGCCCTGGTGGGCTTAAGGAAAAGCATGAAACCTCATCCACGGGCGGGATGCAGTTTCATGGGGGTTTTTAAATATTTAAGAAAGATTTGAGTAAAAGTGATGGACGTGTCCCAATTCATGTGATAATGTCACATCAGGGGACATGTCAGGGAAATTTTTTAAACGTTTGTCCTAAAAGTTTTAATTCTGAGGCGATCTCCCTGAGGCAGCACAGGGAGCACATAGCGCTTCCTGGCAGACGTCATGCTGTGTGGGCCTTAATTGGCCCGCCCATGTAAAATGGCTGTGTGCCCCCAATCGGGGGCGCCGATCGGAGGCACTCCTGCCTGCGCCTGCTCCTGTACTTCCCCCCGCAAAGCGGGAGAAAATTTTTCTCACAGGGAAGTTTAGAAACATGGGTGTCAAGGGGCAATTTGTATTTTTAAATAAAACATTCAAAAGAATGGGTGAAATCTTGCACCTAGCTAGGAGACAGCAAGCAATATGTTTATTTCAGTTTACTAATAAAATTGGTGGAATCAAAGGATGTTATTGTTAGAAGAGGCAAAATTAAAAACCTAATAATACGATGGAAAATTTATATTCAAATAGAAGGATATGTATAAAGGAGAAAGGAGATTTTCTGTAAGGCAGAGGCATTTTAAGATCCATAAAGTGTGAGAAGCCTCCAGCCTGTAAACCTCAAGTCTGTCTGCAAGGACTCAGAGCTGAAAGAAACTCATTTTGAATGTGATTGTCCAGGGTGTCTCTTTAAATCTATGAGTTTTACTGTTGCATTAACAGGGGTTTTTTTGTAGTTATTATAGTAGTAATTTTGTAGACATGTATATGTGCTTACAATTTTTCTTGTATTAATAAATGTTTAATTCAGCTTTATAAAAAACCTCTTGAGACTCAGCGGTCTTACTGCTACTGAATTCAAAGCCTACATCTCAAAACATACAAATTGCATAAATGAGTTACGACAGTTGTTTCAAGTTCCCTCTGGGATTTGAGCAACTCAGCCTTTACCATCAGCTGTGTCATAACAAGAGTAAACACGTTCCCACAAAGAAAAAATGTAGGACGACCAAATCTAGAGCCCCCTGGATGCCAAGGAGCTTAAAGTGTAAGGTGGGCAGAAAAGGAAAGCTTATGTCCAACACTGAGAACTCAACACCACAGAAAGCTGAAAGTAATATAGAAAGTGGAGGGGTGAAATTAGGAAAACAAAGAGAGAAAGAATATTGGCAAGTAAAATCAAGGTGAACCCAAAGATGTTTTATCAATGCATTAAGAGGATAACTAAGGGAAGAGCACTATGGCCAGATTAAACATGCCCCAGGCTGTTGAAAGAAGCCAGGGGGGAAATTGCAGAGAGTCTGACCATCATTTTCCAATTTTCACTGGATACAGGTCTGGTGCTGGAGGATTAGAGATCTGCTAATGTTGTACCTTTGTTTAAAAAGGGAGTGAGGGATAGACCGAATGATTGCAGGCTAGTCAGTCTGACCTCAGTAGTGGGCAAATTATTGGAATCAATTCTGAGAGACAGGATAAACTGTCACTTAGAAAGGCACAGATTGATCAAGGATAGTCAGCATGAATTTGTTAAGGGAAGATGGTGTCTGACTAAACTGATTGAATGTTTTGAGGAATAACAAGGAGGATTGATGAGGGTAGTGCAGTTGATGTGGTCTACATGGATTTTAGCAAGGCTTTTGACAAGGTCCCACATGGCAGACTAGTTAAAAAAAAGCCCATGAGATCCAGGGGAATGTAACAAGCTGGATACAAAATTGGCTCAGTGGCAGGAAACAAAGGGTAATTGTTGACGGGTGATTTTGTGACAGGAAGGCTGTTTCCAGTGGGCTTCCGCAGGGCTCAGCACTAGGTCCCATGCTTTTTGTGGTATGTATTAATGATTTGGACATAAATGTAGAGGGCACGATAAACAAGTTTGTAGACGACTCAAAAATTGGCTGCATGGTAGATAGTGAGGAGAGAATCTGTGGACTGCAGGAAGATATCAATGGACTGGTCAGGTGGGCAGAAAAGTGGAAAATGGAATTCAACCTGGAGCATGTGAGGTGATGCACTTGGGAAGGTCAAACAAGGCAAAGGAATGCACAATAAACAGGGGGATACTGAGAGTATAAAGGAAGTGAGGGACCTTGGAGTGAATGTCCACAGATCCCTGAAGGTAGCAGAACAGGTAGCAGAACAGAACAAGTAGCTCAGAACACATATGGAATATTTTCCTTCTTCAGTTGAGGTATAGAAAATAAGAGCAAGGAGGTTATGCTGGAGCTATATAAAGCACTAGATCAGCCACAACTTGAGTACTGCGTGCAGCTCTGGTCAACTCATCACAGAAAGGATGTAATTGCATTAGAGAGGGTACAGAGGAGATTTCTTTTTCATTAATTTTATAGGATGTGGGCGTCATTGCCCAGGCCAACATTCATTGCCAATCCCTACTTGCCCTTGAGAAGGTAGTGATGTGCTGCCATCTTAAACTGCTGCAGTCCCTGTGGTGTCAGTGCACCTACAGTGCTGTCAGGGAGCGAGTTCCAGGATTTTGACCCAGCGACAGTGAAGGAACAGCGATATATTTCCAAGTCAGGCTGGTGAGTGGCTTGGAGGGGAGCTTCCAGGTGGTGGTGTTCCCATCTATCTGCTGCCCTTGTCCTTCTAGATGGTAGTGGTCATGGGTTTGGAAGGTGCAGCCTATGAAACCTTGGTGAGTTCCTGCAGTGCGTCTTGTAGATGGTGCACACTGCTGCTAATGTGTGTCATTGGTGAAGTGGATGAATGTTTGCGAATGGGGTGCCAATCAAGCAGGCTGCTTTGTCCTGGATGGTATCAAGCTTCTTGAGTATTGTCAGAGCTGCAATTGCCCAGGCAAGTGTGGAAAGTATTCCATCACACTCCTGACTTGTGCCTTGTAGGTGGTGGACAGGCTTTGGGAAGTCAGCAGATGAGTTATTCGCCACAGGATTTATAGCCTCTTACCTGCTCTTGTAGCCGCAGTATTCATATGGCTGGTCCAGTTCAGTTTCTGGTCAATGGTAACCCCCAGGATGTTGATAGTGGGGGATCCAGTGATGGTAATGCCATTGAATGTCAATGGGCGATGGTTGGATTCCCTCTTGTTGGAGATGGTCATTGCCTGGCACTTGTACCACTTCTCAGCCCAAGCCTGGATATTACCCAGGTCTTGCTGCATTTGGACATGGACTGCTTCAGTATCTGAGGAGTCGTGAATGGTGTTGAACATTGTGCAATCATCAGTGAACATCCCCACTCCTGACTTTATGATGGAAGGAAGGTCATTGATGAAGCAGGTGAAGATGATTGGGCCGAGGACACTATCCTAAAGAACTCCTGTGGTGATGTCCTGGAACTGTGATGATTGACCTCCAACAACCACAACCATCTTCCTTTGTGCTAGGTGTGACTCCAACCAGATCTGAGGTGGCTGAGGGGCAATTTGATTAAGAAGTACAAGATCATGAAGGGCCTGAATATTGTGGATGGGAAGGGCCTGTTGTATTTAGCAGAGAGGTCAGTGACTATGGGGTAGAGATTTAAAGTGATTGGTAGATGGATTATAGGGTAGATGAGGAAAAATGTTTTCACCCAGAGGGAAGTTGGAGTTTGGAACTCACTGCCTGAAAGGGTAGTAGAGACAGAAACCCACAACTCATTTAAAAGGTGTCTGGATTTGCACCTTAAGTCCTGCAACCTCCAGAGCTAGAGACCAAATGCTGGAAAATGGGATTAGGCCGGGGGTGGGGGGCTCGTTTTTTGGCTGCCGCAGAGACAGTGAGCAGAGTGGCAGTATGTGAATTGCTTCTTAGGAGAGCCAGCATGGAGATGATGAGCCAAATGGCCTTCTGTGCTGTAACAATCATATGGGTGTAGCTCAAACACTCAAAGCTGAATACCATCCAGGACAAATAGCCCACCTGATCAGCATCACAGCCACAACCTTAAACATCAATTCTTCCACCACCAGTGCACAGTAGCAGCAGTGCATGCCATATACAAGATGCACTGCAACAACTCACCAAGGCTTCTTTGACAGCGCCCTCCTGAGTCACAACCTCTACTGGTTAGAAGGACAAAGGCAGCCGACAAATGGGAACATCACCACCAGCAAATTCCCCTCCAAGTTGCACACCATCCTGACTTGGAAATATATCATTGCTCCTTCACTGTTGCTGAGTCAAAATCATGGAACTCCATTCCTAATAGCACTGTTGGTGTACCTACACAAAATGGACTGCATCAGTTCAAGAAGGTGGATCACCACCTTCTCAAGGGCAATTAGGGATGGAAAATAAATGCTGGTCTTTCCAGCAATACTCATATTCCATTAAAGAATTAAAAACCATTAGTGTCCCTGCCCATTATTCCTACTCTTTGTCTCCTGCCATTCAGCCAATGTCCTAACCAGGTCAATAATTTGCCTTCAAATGAATGAACTTTAACTTTAGCTAACAGTTTTTTATGAAGGATTTTATCTGATGCCTTCCAGATGTCCATATAAATAACGTGCATAGATATTCTATCTAGTACTTAGTCACTTCTTCAAAAATATCAAAAAATATCAAAAATACCAAAAAGATTTGCTCTTTGTAAATCCCTACTGGCTCTTTCTGTACAGTTGAAATTTTTTTGAGCTATCAATCACTCTATCATTAATTTTAGACTATAATAATTTGCCGACAACAGATGTTAGACTAACTGGGTTATAGTTCCCCAATTTCCCTCTATCACCTTTCTTAATTATTGGAGTGACATGTGCAATTTTCCAATCCAAAGGAATGGTTCATGCATTGAACGAACTTCAGAAGATTAAATTTAAGACATCTGCAATGGTCTATTCTACTTATATGCTATGGTCTCCTCCACCTAAATGCTTTTGTCTATTCCACTATTCTCAATACACAATAAATGGTGTAAGTATAGAAGGACAGATGGACCTTGAAGTGCATTTCCACAGATTCCTGAAGATGGCTAGACAGGTAAATAAGATAGTCAGGAAGGCATACAGAACACCTGAATTTATTGACCAAAGCACATAATACAGTGTATATGAGCAGGGAGTTTATGCTGGGACTGTGTAAAACATTGCTGAAGCCACAGCTGATGTACTGCATGCAGTTCTGGTCACTGCACTGTCGGAAAATGTGATTGCACTAAAAAGGGTACCAAGGAGATTTATGAGGATGTTGCCTGGACTGGAGAGGGAAGAATGGAAAGGCTGGGATTGTTTTGTTTGGAACAGAAGAGGCTAAGGCGAGACCTAATTGAAGTGTATTAAATTATGAGTGATCTATGGATAGGAAGACCCTACTCCCCTTGGTTGAGGTGTCCATAACCAGGGTCAGAGATTTAGAGTAAGAGGTAGGAGGTTTGAAAGGGACTTCAGGGAAAATTTTCACCAAAAAATGGAGGAGATCTGGAGTGCACTGCATGAAAGGGTGTAACCTACAATGTTATGGACCAAGAGCTGGAAAATGGGATTAGGCTGGATGATTCCATGTAGGTCAGTGTATCAATGATGTACTGAATGGTCTCCTTCAGTTCTATAAATTTCTAATCTATGATTTAAGTTATGCGCTGCCTTTCCTATACGCTATCTACCATACTAACCCTTACAAAGGAAAGAAAGTTTTGCAAGGAAATTATAAACCTTGACAAAGAGCGTGGATTATGACTTTCAGTCATTCCTTCTACTTCCACCGCCCCCCCCCATCAGCAGTGTGGGCTCACCCCCACCTGTCTGGCCCTGTTCACCCATCTCCAGGTTTGTCTGATGGTGCCACAGTGAATGGTTCATAAAATCAAGGAATGGTTATAGCATAGGAGACTATTCGACCCATCAAGCTTATGCCTGATCTCTGCAGGAGCAATTTAGCTTGGCCTATCTCTGTTCTTTCCCCTAGCCCTGCAAATTCTTTCCCTCATCCAATTCTCTTTTGAAAGCCACAATTGTATCTGCCTCCAGCACACTCTCAGACAGTTCATTCCAAATCCTAACCAGTCACTGCCTAAGAAGTTTTTCCTCACGTCATCGTTGGTTCTTTTGCCAATCACTTTAAATCTGTATTCTCTAGTTCTCGACCAGGTTCAGATTCTCGATGGGGAATGTGAGAAAGAACTACGTTGTTCAATATAGATGGCCGAGTCTTTGTGAAGGACAGAGATCTCAAACAATGTACCTAGAAAAGAGGAGGATCAGAAGCCAGGAACACTGTCCCAGGCAGCAAGGTGGCAGACTGGGAGGGAGGGTCAGTCACAACTACAAACAGGCCAATATTTCAAATTATTTAAAATTTTAATCTTCCTATTCTCATAGTTCAGTTACAGGGATAAATTAAGTTAAAAACCATTTAAAATCAATCTCTTGTGTATTTTAACCAATTTAAAATCAAATTTACCGCATCACTCTGTTTTCCAAACATTAATTTCTTCAGGATTTCTACAGTGAAGCTCTAGGGAGTGTGAAAGAATGCTCGAATTGTCCAAATCTCCTCCTTAAATAGGCACATGGCACTAGTTCAAGCAAACAGTTATTATGTGAACCCGAGGTCCAGACTCCACACTGGGCCCAATGACAGCAGCTCTGTGAGTATTAATGACATCACTGGGGAATCTTATACTAAAAAAGGAGTTATTCTCCTCACACCACTGTCTGATTCAGTGACAGGCTGTGATAGCCCAGCAATGGTCAAACCAACAAAAATAGACTGACTTTCATGGAGCAAAACTAGCAAAATGACATCACCATGTACCAGGAGCACATTCTCCAGATCATCAAAGTATTGATCCTTTCCTTCCTATTGTACTATAAGTAGCAGCAAATACATCATAATATTCTGCAAGCATATTCCATATACCTGAGACTAACTTCCATTTGACACCATACACAGTGTTCAGCGCTATAGTCAGACATTGCACTCACTGTTACACACAATGCTCAATCTTTCCAGAAACTGGAATCCATGTGGATAGTCTGAACCAGCTACTGACAGTACCCAATATAAACATTACAAAGTGATTGGGCCAGAGCGTGGATGTGAAAACTGATTTCTGCAAAAGGAAGAAAGTGGAGTTTATGCCTTCCAGAAGCTGCTATCTGTCTAAGCTGTGAGGTGTTTAGAGTGAGAGCTTTAGCAGTTAGTGCCTGATGTCCATATAAAGTCTGAAATCTCCTGAACTGTGTGTTTATACAACTGATGCTGGCAACAGCTGAGGGGGGATTTTGATTGCTCCCAGATTTGTTCCCTCTAGTCTCCAAACTTGAGCAATAAGGTGCAAGGACTTATAAGGCGGTGTTGTGGTAATATAAACTCTGTAAAAGCATCTGATTTACAGTCTGAGCCTCAATTTAGTACCCGTGCCATTATTTCATCGGATTGCAAACTCCTGTCTGCACAGAACACACATTCTTACTCCAGCTCATAGTGTGACTAAGTTAACTCCTGAACGACCAAACCCCTGGCCCATGCTTTATTTGGATAGTGGCCTTTTTCCATTGCCAGGAGTTGAAATGCAGGGCTTATCCCTCATTTATTGGTTCAAAGTCTAATATTTTGTTGTCGTGGTATATTTCATCCTATTGTTTTTCTGCAATTGCCACAACTTTCTGAACTAACATACCAACTAAATATTTGCACAAATACTTTTGCAATCCCTTTTAAACTGGATAATCAAGAATTTCACTTTAAACTGTAAAGCATGAAAGAACTTGCATTTCTATAGTGCCATTCACCACCTCAGAATATCCCAAGTGCTTTACAGCCAATTAAGTGATTTTGGAGTGTAGTCACTGCTTTAATGAAGGAAATACTACAACCAATTTGCACACAGCAAGACCCCAAAACTGCAATGTGATGATGACCAGATAGTCCCATTTTGGTGATCTTGGTTAAGGGGCAGGTTGCCAGGGCAGGAAGAAAAACGCCATGCTGTTCTTCAAAATAATGTTGTGGGATCTTTTACTCCCACCTGAGAGAGCAGAAGGTGCCTTGGTTTCTCATCTAAAAGACAGCACCTCCAACCATGCAGTACTCCCTCAGTATTGTACCAGGAGTGTCAATCTGAGTAGTAGGTTAAATCTCTGGAATAGGATGTGAACACACAACTTTTTGACTGAGAAGCAAGAGTGCTACCTCTGAGCCAAGACTCGTACCCACAATATATTAAATGTCTTTCTTACAGGAGAAGCCATCACATACCTCCTGTAACTCTGTGCAATGCTTTTCTGTAATAAATGCATTATTTCTGTCAATAATGAAAAATCCCATCTTAAACAGCATTAGAAGATAAGAAAAGACTCATCCAACCTCGGCAATACTTGATCTAGAATTGTGCCAATACAGTAGCCACTGTCAACATGTGGCTAACTGAGAATCCAGATGCGTCTAATTGTAATTCTGATGAGAAAGGTGTTTAGCATACATAGAGTTAATGTGTTCAACAAAGCACATTTACAACACCAGAGTTTCAAAGAATGGGTTGCAGTCTGTTTAGAGATCAGTTTTTGACTGGGATTTCTATTGAACTCTGAAACATTCTTGGAATACCTGATGGAGAACCTTTCTGCTCCATCAGTGAATCTTACAATGAAGCTATTTCTCTGTCTTCTCCTCAGGGACTGTTTCCTGAAGTGGTGGCTTGTAATGATACTCTGAACTATTCTACGAATTTCTATTCACTTGAGTGGAGAAGCCTTGATAATCCTGCATATTATTAATTTACTAAGTTTTGTTCAGCGTTATTTTGTTTCAATAATCCTGAACCCCCTCCCCCAGGTGATGTGATTACCACTGAGACCCCATCACTTTTCCACATTCTGTATTGGTTTAAAATTCAGACTGACTGCATTATATCAGAACATTAAGCGCTCAATTCCTATTTATGTTGAATAACTCAGGATAAATTTGCTGAAATTTAGGCCTTAGCTTGCAGTGTTTTCAGTTTCTCTGAATATCTGTCATTTTGCCAAATATTTAAGCTCGGCAAAGCCCAGCTACTCAGAGGGGCTACCCAGTGGGGGCTTGGTTCAATCCTGGAACTGCCCAATTGGGCCTGGCACTTTACAGGGACTGAACTAGCTGCTTTTCCTCAGAAGCAGAAATGGTCTTGCTGACATCCTACAAATTTCCGATTTCTTTTCTGTCCAACTCTAAAATGCTGATGAGAAATCAAACCAATCTCTGCTCAGATCCAAGATAAACAGACAACATGGAAAAACTGACGACACTTTTTCAAATTCCAATAGGCGGGCATCACTAGCATTGTTAGCTAGACTTTCCTGATTTGCTGTCTTCTGAACCAATAGGGAGGTTTCTCAGAGCCAACTAATTCAAGAGTTTGAAAAGTTTTGGAAATTTTGTGCAACTCCCAGAACTAACAAGAGTGACAGCAGGTGCTGGTGTGTGGGGATTGTAAGCTTGCAACCAACAGCTCAGAGATGTCAGTGCATTTCAACAAGGGACCTGCATATGGCCTCTCGGCAGAGGTGAACCGCAAGGTAGGATCTGGCCTTTCCTTTTTTGTGTACAGAGATTGTGAGTGTGCAGAATAAGGAACGCTACCCGAAAGTTGCTGGATAACCACCAGTTCCCTAAAACATTTATCAACAGGTCACATAGATTTTTAGGTTCTATTCTGTTTATAAACTTAAAGCAAACTGGCAGTTTCTGAAATAAAAACAGAAAAAGCTGGTAAAACACAGTAGATTTGACAGCATCTGCGGAGAGAGAAACAGAGTTAACGTTTCGCGTCTGTACGACTCTTTTTCAGAGCTGAAGAGAGGGGACTGGCAATTTCTATTGTGTTCACAATGAGCACTGACGTGGGTAATCTCTAGAAACTTTAAATCTTAGCTAGCTTGTTGACAAATCAGGTTCCAAGGAGAAGTTGGGAAAGAGTATCAAAAATGATCAGAGATCAGCAAAGTGAAGATTAATCAAATAGTAGAGATTTAAATTCAGTGAAAATAAACCAAATAGGAGAGGTTTAACCTCCTGAAGTATTTGGATCCACAGGATGTGAACAGCAGCCAACAGGCAGCTGTTAAATGGCAGTGGTCGCGTGGCTCCAGTCTGTGCCTAGTTTTTGGGGAAGGCAGCCTCTTGCAAGATTTAGTCCCATCAAATGTGTTTGTGTTATTATTGAGTTTACAGAGCCAGGGCAGCTGGAACACCTTCAGTTCATGAAACTCAGTTTCATAAACATGTCCACTTCGGATATATCCACAATTTCTGTCTCATTGGGAATACTATTAAAATAGTTTAACTGACAATAATGGTATTCCTCTTGTATATAAAAGGCTGCAGGAGGTTGGATGTTAAGTGAAGGAGTGATCGCTGTAATAAACCTCTGAGTGTAGTACAGAAACAACTTATTCAATTTAAAGGTTTGGCAGCAATTCTTTTTTGATTTAAATCTTCAGTTTCACTCTGCATTTCACATTTTATTCTATTTAAATCATTTTAATTACAAATCAATAGATGCTGGTTTATGAGAATTAAACTTTCCTACTTTTGGCTTCAGTTTCACTTTACAAAGGTTAGATACAACATTGACTTGCATTTTTACAGCACCTTTGATTTTGCAAAATTGTGGTAAGCTATCCTTCTTTTCCCTTTTCAGCCTTTGGCATGGTTGACCACATCATCCTTCACCAAATTATAATTTAAATTAAAGAAATAAACATAACAGTGGATTGGGTGCTTGTGTGTGGGCTTGATGAAGGAACAAAGTGCATATGTAGACTGCATTGGAAGACCTAGGCTGAAGGAAACAAAAATCAGAGAGTGAGCGAGAAAATACCACATTGACAGTGCAACTGAACAGGAAACTAGTTAAAACAAAAACTCAGCAGGTCTGACAGCATCTGCGGAGAGGGATACAGTTAACGTTTCGAGTCCTTATGACCCTTCATCAGAACTAAGACATATAGAAATGAGATGAAATATAAGCTGGTAGAAGGGGGTGGGACAGGAGAGCTCGATGGGGGGGGGGGCCAGGGATAGGTGGAGGCCAAGAAGAGACTGCCAAAGATGTCATAGACAAAAGGACAAAGGGGTGTTGATGGTGGTGATATTATCTGACAGATGTGCTAATGGGGACATTAAGGGAAGCAAACAGGACAAATAGTGGCAGATGGCCCCAGTGCGGGTGGGGTGGGGGGAAGGGATCGAAATGGGCTAAAAGGTGGAGATGAAACAATAGATCGAAATAAATTTAAAAATAGAAGGGAAAAGAAAAAAATAAAGTGTAAAAAAAATTATAAATTATTGGAAAAGGGGGGGATCGGAAAGGGGGTGGGGATGAAGGAGAGAGTTCATGATGTGAAATTGTTGAACTCATTATTAAGTCCGAAAGGCTGCAGAGTGCTTAGTCGGAAGATGAGGTGCTGTTCCTCCAGTTTGCGTTGAGCTTCACTGGAACATTGCAGCAGGCCAAGGACGGACATGTGGGCATGAGAGCAGGGTGGAGTGTTGAAATGGCAAGCGACAGGGAGGTCTGGGTCATGCTTGCGGACGGACCGAAGGTGTTCCACAAAGCGGTCACCCAGTCTGCAAGGCTCTACCCTACATGTTTCTTGGGCCCAGAGGCTATGTGAGACTGAGTTCTGAGTCTGTCCCGTCTGTGTTTATTCTCAGTGCCTCTTTGCTCTGGGTCTCTTTCTCTGCTTCCATTTCTTTCCCATCACTTTCTGCCTCTATCATCTCTTTTGGAATTTAATCACTCCTGCTTTCCACCCTACTGCAGACCTTCCTCTCTGTTCTTTCCTCAGATCCCCTGCCACTATAGGTAATTAAAATGGGTTACCTTTCCAAAATTTTACAGTCCTAATGAAAGGTCACTTATCTAAAACACTAACTTTGTTTCTCTCTCTACAGATACTGTCTAATCTGCTAATATCTCCAACACTTTCTGTTTATACTTTGTGTCTTTCTGTGTTTTCCCTGTCTCTTAGTCTCAGAACATAAGAAATAGGAGGTCATATGGCCTTCTGGCCTGGTCCACCATTCAATAAGATGGTGGCTGAACTTCTACCTCAACTCCTCTTTTCTGCCACATCTGCAACTCCCATAGTTCCCAAAAAAAATCTATCAATCACAATCATGAAATACTCAGCAACTAAGTATCTCCAGTTTCTAGGATAGAGAATTTTAAAGATTCACAACTTTGAGTGAAGAAGATTTTCCTCCCCTCAGCCCTAAATGGCTAATCCCTTATCCTGAGATTATGAGCCCCGGTTCTAGACTGAGCCAGGGAAAACAGCCTCTCAGCACCTATCCTGTCAAGGCTTCTAAAAATTTTATAGATTTTCAATGAGATAACCTCTCATTCTTCTAAACTTTAGAAAACATAGGCCCATTCTAATCAGTGTTGTTAACAAAGTTGACAATTTTACACTTTCCCCATTATATTCCATTTGCAACCCTTTTTACCCAATCATTTAACCATCTCCATTACTTTGCAGTCTTTAGCATCCTCCTCACAGCTTACTTCCCTTCCAGCTTTGTAACAGCAGCAAACCTAGATAAATTACACTCATCTAAAATATTGATATAGACTGTAAATAGCTGAGGCCCCAGCACTGGTTTTTGAGGCACCATTATTTATACCTTGCCATCCTGAAAATGACCTGTTTATTCCAATTGGTTTTCTGTCCGTTAAGCAACCCTCAATCCATACTAATCTATTAACCCCAATCTATGGTGGGGAGAGACCATGGAGGAATTTCAGCAAATGGGATGAGGCAAGGGGCAAAGACATTTACCGGTCTCTAATTTCTCTCACTGACAAAAGCAATTTAAACACAAGAATGAAAATTTTTAATTTGTACAAATCTCTAATGGAGAATAAAATAAAAAAAGCATTTAAAAACTAAAAATACAATAATGAATAGCAAATATGGATTTCAAAAGGGAAAGTGTTTCTTGGACAACATCATTGAATTTTTTGAACATGTAGCGGAGTAGACAAGGATAATGCAGAAGATGTAATGTATCTAGATTTTTCAAGCACCCTTTAATAAGGTACATAATAAGCTACTTTTGAGACTAATGAATAAGGTTAGAGAATATGGAGTCAGGAACAAATGGCAGAATGGATAGCTAGCTGGCTGCAAGATAGAAAGCTAAAAGTTGCTATTCGGAGTGCCAGAAAGTACAATCGATTCTTGGATTATTGTTGTTCACAATTTGTATTGATGATTTAGGCTTTGGAATCAGAAATATAATTTCTAAATTTTCAGACAACATCAATTTAGGAGCGATAGTCAATACTGAGAAGAATTGCGAAACATTACAAGATATTTATAAGCTTGCTGAACAGGCATATAATTGGCAAACTGATTTCAACTTAGACAAGTGAGAGGTAATAAATTTTGGTCAGAAAAATAAGCATGTTACATATATGGAAAGTAAAATCTAAATAGGGTAGAGGATCAAAGGGATCTGCATGTAAAAATACACAAAATCATGTAAAATTATGACAGTCAATGAAGCCATTAAAAGAAAGCAAACCAAGCATTAGGGTTTATTTCCAGAGCTTAGCTTTGAAAAGTGGAGAGGTTATGCTAAACTTATATCGAACTTGGTTAGACTACATGTGAGAGTACTGCATGCAATTCTGGTTGCCAGATTATAAAAAAGAGATAGATGTATTGGAGGTGGTGCAAAAAAAGATGTACAAGGCTAATATCAGAATTTTGGTATTACCTATCAGCAAAGGACGAACACGCTAGGTCCCTATTCTCTTGAAAAGTGAAGGCTGAGGATGATTTAATACAAGTGTTTAAAATTATGAAAGAGTTTAACAGAGTAGACACAGAAAGAGTGTTTACACTTGTAGGATAGAGCAAAGCTAGAGGTCATCAATATATGATATTCACTAAGATATCAAATAAGGAATTCAGGAGAAGCATCTTTACCCAAAGGGTAGTGAGAACGTGGAACTCGTTACCAAAGGGAGTAGTTGAGGCAAATAGTACAGATGTATTTAAGGGAAATCCAGATAAGCATATGAAGGAGAAAGAAATAGATGGTTGTGACTGATAATTTCATATGCACTTAAATCTGATGTCCAACTTACAGATTGCCCAGAAATATGACCCACAGAAAGATGAGGCTATTCGGAGGTGGATTGAAGATGTTACTGGAGCAACTCTTACAGAAAACCTAATGGAGGAGCTGAAAAATGGAGTCATATTGTGCCAGTAAGCAAAACTATTGGAAATATCAAAGCCTCAATTCTAGGAATAGAAGTACCCAAGTGTAGAAATCAAAAGCTCCGATCTGCATTTGCAGCAAGCTCATCACAGCTTCAATGTGTGTGCATGACCATACGCCCAATACCAACTCTAAATTATACTTTCTACTGCATCCTGAGACTTATAACACCTTAGAATTTCTCTGCCCTATTCTGTAACTCACACTAGTCCTCACTATCCTGTAATTTTTGCCAGTGCCTCTCTATCATGTCCTGTAACCTTTCACCAATGTTCCCTCTAAGCTGCACGCCTGTGCATCAACGCAGCAATCAGGAAGATACCACGCACTGGAAAAAACTGGCCATGCTTAGCAACAAAATTTTAAGGAGAACATTTCCCCTCAATGCTTTTTCCGTCCTGAAGTGCTGCCAGTGCCTTGCCATGCTGTCCTGTAACCCTTAGTACAGGCCTATCAAACTTGATTTTACAATATTGCAACATTATATTACATTACTGTAGGTGTTTTCCCATATTCACATGAAAAGTATGATTTAATCCTGTATTTCCTTCCGTTTAAGGCTCATTAATAAACTGCAACCTGGCTCAGTGAAGAAGATTAGTGACTCCCCACAGAACTGGCATCAGGTAATGAGTTAAAACATTAAAAGTGTACATATGCTGATTGATGTGGGCCACAGTATGAAAATGGAGATTGTTTTTAATTCATGAAATATGGGATTCGTTGGTAAAGCCAGCAGTTATTGTCCATCCCTAATTGCCCTCGCAAAGGTGGTGAACAGCACTTTCTTGAACTGTTGCAGTCTGTGTGGTATAGGTACTCAGTGTGATGTTAGGTAAGAAGTTCCAGGATTTTGACCCAGCAATGATGAAGGAATGATGTTATGGTACCAAGCCAGGACGGTGTGTGACTTGGAGGGGAACTTGCAGATTGTGGCATTTCCATGTCCTTGCTACCCTTGTTCTTCTAGGTGGTAGAATTTGTGGGTTCGGAAGATGCAACAGAAGAGGCTTAGCAAGTTGGCGATCGAGATGGTACACACTACTGCCACTGTGTGCTAGGTGGAAGGAATGAATGTTTAAGGTGGTGGACGGGATGCCAATCAAGCTTGGGTGCCTGGATGATATCAAGTTTCTTGAGTGTGTTTGGAACAATGCTCATTCAGGCAAGTGGGGAGTATTCCATCATTTCCACCTTGTGCCTTGTAGATAGAGGAAAGGCTTTGGGGTGTTGAGGAGTGAGTTAATCGCTGCAGAATTCCCAGCCTTGTAGCCACAGTATTTATGTGCTGGTCCAGTTACGTTTCTGGTCAATGGTGAGCCCCCAGAATGTTGATAATTGGTGGATCAGTGATGTTGATGCTCTCGTGTTAGAGATGGTCATTGCCTGGCACTTGCATGGAACAAATGCTACTTGCCACTAATTAGTCCAAACTTGAATATTGTTCAGGTCTTACTGCATATGGACACAGACTACTTCAGTATGAAGTGTTGCGATACACTGAAATTGCACAATCATCAGAGAACATCTCCACTTCTGACTTTATGATGGGAGAAGGCCATTGGTGAAGCAGCATGAAGATGGTTAGGCCTAGAGCAGTGCCCTGAGGAACTTCTCCAACAATATCATGTGGCTGAGATGATTGGCCTCCAGGAACCACAACTATCTTCCTTTGAACTAGAAACTAGCCAGTGGAGAGTTTATCACCTGATTCCCATTGACTTCAATTTTACTCCTTAATGCCATATTCAGTCATATGCTGCCTTGATGTCAGGGACAGTCAATCTCACCTCATCTTTGGAATTCAGCTCTTTAGTCCATGTTTGGACCAAGGTCTGGAATGAGGTCTGGAGATGACTGGTCCTGGCAGAATGCAAACGAAGCATTGGCGAGCAAGTTGTCAGTGAGTAAGTGCCATTTGATAGCAGCATCGATGATGCCTTCCATCACTTTGCTGACAATTGAAAGTAGACTGATGCAGCAGAAGATGGCTATATTGGATTTGTCCTGCTTTTTGTATACAGGACATTACTGGGCAATTTTCCAATTCACTGGGTACATGCCAACGTTCTACAGCTTGGCTAAAGGCTCAGCTAGTTCTGAAGTATAAGTGTTCAGCACTGCAACCAGGGTGTGTTGGGGCCCATGGCCTTTGCTGTATCCAGTGCACTCAGCTATTTCTTGATTATTGTGTGAGCTGAATCAAATTGGCTGAACGCCAGGATCTGTGATAGTGGAGACCTCGGGAAGAGGCTGAAATGGATCGCCAATCAGCAATGCTGGCTGAAGAGGGTTGCAAACACTTCAACCTTGGCTTTTGCACACACGTGCTGAGCTCTGCCAAAATTGAGAGTGAGGATGTTGTCAAGCCTCTTCCTTTTGCTAGTTGTAGGGTCTCATTGTCTTTGCCATATCTAGTGCCCTCAGCTGTTCCTTGATGTCACATGGAGTGAATCTAATTGACTAAAGAATGGTTTCTATGTTGGTGGAAATTTCAGTAAGAGACAGATTGTCCACTCAATATTGGCTGATGGTTGCAAATGCTTCATAGAATAGTTACAGCACAGAAAGAGGCCACTCAGCTATGAGTCTGCGCCAGCTCTCTGCAAGAACTTAACTCGTCCCAGTCACTTACCATTTCTCCATTGCATCTTCGCACTTGCTAGGTTTTGCCGTCATTAAGGATGGGGTGATTCATGAAGGCTCCTTCTCTTGATAGTTGTTTAATTGTCTACCACATTCACAAATGGACGTGGCAAGATTACAGAGCTTTGATCTAATCTATTGATTGTGGCATCGCTTAGCTCTGTTTATAACATGTAGCTTCTGCTGATTAGCATGCATGTAGTCCTGTGTTTTGGCTTCACCAGGTTAGGACCTCAATTTTAAATGTGCCTGCTGGCACTTTTAGCATGCTCTTCTCACTGCCCATTGAACCAAGGTTGATCCCAAAGCTTGAGAGTGATGGTTGAACGTGGTGTTACAATTCAGATGGCCAGATGATGAGGAATGATGATGAACTAGAGACTATTCTTTATACACTTCTAAATTTTATTTACAAAGACACACATTACAAACATGTACCTCTAAATCCAACAACCAGTTTCAGTCTGCCCTTATATATACACCTCATCTGTAAACCCATTATCAATCAAGCACCCCATTTGAAAGGGGCACTACTGGCCCACTTTAACAAGAAGAAACAAAACAAAAACAAACCAAGGCTTTAAAGGAAAATTAATAATCAAATTAAAATGCATTTCCCAGGATTGATAATGCACTCCAGCCCCCCAGGTGCCACCATTCACAGAAGGCCTCAAGCATACCGGTGGACACCACATTCTCCTTCTCCAGAGATACCCGGGTGCAGATGTTACTGCGGAACAGAGGCAGGCATTCAGACCAGACAACCTTCTCGACCTCTGCTGCCTGGACCTGTTAATGGCCACCTTGGCCAGACCCAGGCTGCTCCTATATTTACACTTTTTAAAGCATTGAACCAAAAATAAACTAATCAACAAATAAATCAAGGCTTTCAAAGGTAATTTATGAAATGAAATTAAAATAGTCTTCCTGGGGCGGATGATGCACTCCAGCCCCTGCAGTACCCATCAGTCGTGGAAAGCCTCAAGCCCACCAGGATACCAGGGACACCCAGGTGCAAACATAGTCATTGAAGAGGGGCAGACAATCGGGCCAGACGACCCCTCGTCTGCCTGCTGCCTGGACCTGTTAATGGCCACCTTGGCCAGGCCCAGGCTGCTTCTATATATACTCTTTTGAGCATCTGTGAATTAGATAAAATTAACCAAATTGACAGCCCCTTAAAGAGCACTGTAACGAAAAAAATAAGGATTTAAAGAATACTTAACAGTCTAAAATAAAGTGTCAATGTGGGAGCTAATGATGCATTCCAGCCCCAGCAGTGCTCACTGGTCGTGGAAGGCTGTGTCTCTCTTTATACTCTTTTGAGTACCTATGAACTAATAACAATTAACTAAATTAACCAAATTGACAGTCCCTTAAAGGGGCACTGTGATGAAGGATAAGGATTTAAAGGAAACTTAACAAACTAAAACAAAATGTCATTTTGCAGCTGATAAAACACTCCAGCCCTCATGGTGCCCACTGGTCGTGGAAGGCCTCACACTTGCCAGTGTACACTGTGTGCTCCCTTTCTAAGAACACCCGGGCACAAATGTAGCTGCTGAAGAGAGGCAGGCAATTAGGCCAGATGACCCCTTGTCTGCCTGCTGCCTGGACCTGTTAATGGCCACCTTGGCCAGGCCCAGGCTGCCCCTATATACTCTTTTGAGCAAAATCAAATAAACAAAAGGTCAAATTGACAAATTAATGGGTGAAATTAAGGTGATAATCCCTTAAAGGTGCTCTGTAACAAAAGACAAAATCTTAAAGGAAACTTAACAAATCAAAATAAAATGTCATTTGGGGGCCAATGATGCACCCCCACGGTGAGCGCCAGTCTCGGAAGGCCTGAAGCACGCCGGTGAAATACAATTTTGCCGTTATTGATGGCCCATAGCACCAAATGGATTCCCAGTTCTGAACTGCTAGATCTATTCTAAATTAATTAAGGAAAGCAAGCATGAATTTAAGAGAAAATCATTCTTATCTACTATTTTGAACTTTTTGATGAGGCAACAGAGAGGGTTGATGAGGGTGAGGTGATTGATGTGGTGTACATGGACTTCCAAAATGTGTTTATAAAGTGCCATTTAACAAACTTGTCAGTGAACTTGAAGTCCATGGAATAAAAGGGACAGTAACAGCATGGATGTCACTCAGTTGACTGAATGACAAAAACAGAGTAGTGGAAAAGACATCATATTAACATCATTGTGGAAAACATTTGTTTTTCAGACTGAAAGAATCTATACAGTGAGGCTCCCTAGGGGTTGGTAATAGGACCACTCCTTTTCTTGACACAAAACTCTGAAGAGAATAGTGATAAGCTTCAATTGGACATAGACAGTTGTTAGAATAGGCAAACGTGTGACAGATGAAACTTAATGCAGAGAAGTGTGAAATGATACATTTTGGTAAGAAAAATGAGGAAAGGCAATATAAAATAAAAGAGACAATTCTAAAGAGGGTGCAGGAGCACAGGGATGTGGGGGTATGCATGCACAAAGTGTGAGAGCAGGTTGAGAAAGCGGCTGATAAGTCATATGGGATCCTGAGCTTTATAAATGGCAGCAGAAGAGTATAAAAGTAAAGAGTTATATTTAAATAACTGGTTCAGCCTCAACTGGAATACTATGTCCAATTCTGGCCACTGCATTTCAGGGTAGCATTGGAGAGAGTGCACAAAAGATTTATCAGAATGATTCTGGGGATGAGAGACTTCAGTTACGTGGATACATTGGTGAAGCTGAGGCTGTTCTCCTTAGAGAAAGGTGGAGAGGAGATTTGAAAGAATGTTGAAAATCATGAGGGGTCTTGACAGAGTAGAAAAAGAGAAACTGTTCCCATTGGTGGCAGGGCCAAGAGCTCGAGATAATCAAGTTCAGGTGATGGGCAAAAGAAACAGAACGTGACAGATCTGGTTAAGATCTGGATTTCACTGCCCGAGAATGTGATGTAGCAGATGCAATTATTGGTTTCAAAAGAAAATTGGATAATTATCTGAAAAGAAACAAATTGCAAAACTACAGGGAAAAGGCTCGGGATGAGCTAGGTTGTTCTTACAGAGAGCCAGCATGGACACAATGGGCCAACGAGCCACCTTTTGTGCTATAACTATAATGTTCTGAATCTATCCCATTTAGCAGTGTTTGTGCCACACAACATGACCGGGGTGCCCTCAGAGTGAAGGTGGAACTTGGTCTCCACAAGAGCTAAGCGGTGATCACTACCAATTCTGTCATGAACTGATGCATCTGTAACATGTAGAATAGTGAGAACGCGGTCAAATAATATTTTAACTTTTTTTATTCTTTCATGGAACATGGTCACTGGCTAGGCTGCCATTTTTATTGCCCATCCCTAATAGCCCTTGAGAAGGTGGTAGTGAGCCACCTTCTTGAAGTCAGGATGGTATGTGGCTTGGAGAGAAACTTGCAGGTGGTGGTGTTCCCATGCATGTGCTGCCCTTGTCCTTCTAGGTGGTAGAGATCGAGGATTTGGAAAGTACTGTCAAAGGAACCTTGGTGAGTTGCTGAAATGCATCTTGTAGTTGGTACCCACTGCTGTCACTGTCATTTATTGAGCACAAAAGTAAGGAGGTAATGTTGAACTTGAATAAGACACTAGTTAGGTCTCATCTGGAGTACTGCATCTAGTTCTGGGCATCATACTTGAGGAAGGATGTGAAGGCATTGGACAGAGTACAGAAGAGATTCACAAAAATGATTCCAGGGATAAAGAACTATACCTATGAGGATAGATTGGAGAGGTTGGTACTCTTTTCCTTGGAGAAAAGACAGCTGACAGGTGACTTGATAGAGGTATTCAAGATCATTGATTCATAGACTCAGATGTTTACAACACAGGAGGCCTTTTGGCCCATCATGCCCACGCCGGTCAACAAAGATCTGACGACACCAAAACCATTTTCCAGGACTTGGCCCTTAGCCCCGGAAGCTATGGCAAAGCAAGTTCATATCTAAATACAACAAAAACAAAAATTGCTGGAAAAACTCAGCAGGTCTGACAGCATCAGTGGAGAGAAAGACAGAGTTAACGTTTCGAGTCCGTATGACTCTTCTTTAGAACAGTATCTAATATCTAAATACTTCTGAAATGTTACGAGAGTTCTGACTCAACCACCATTTCAGACAGTGAGTTCCAGACTCCCACCAGCCTCTGGGTGAAGAAATTTCTCCTCAACTCCCCTCTTAGCCTTCTACCTCTTACCTTAAATCTATGCCCCCGGTTATTGACCCCTCAACTAATGGAAAAAGTACCTTCCTATCCACCCTATCTTTATCCCTCATAATCTTATACACCTTTGTCAGGTCCCCTCTTAACCTTCGTTGCGCCAAAGAAAACAACCCCAACCTATCCAATCTTTCCTCCAGCCCAAGCAGCATCCTGGTAAATCTCCTCTGTACCCTCTCCAGTGCAATCACATCCATCCTATAATGTGGTGACTAGAACTGCACGCAGTACTCCAGTTGTGGCCTAATCAGCATTTTATACAGTTCCAGCATAACCTCCCTGTTCTTGTATTCTATGCCTCAGCTAATAAAGGCAAGTATCCCATATGCCTTCTTATCTACCTGCCCTGCTACCTTCAGGGGTCTGTGGATATGCACACCAAGGTCCCTTTGATCTTCAGTAATTTCCAGGGTCCTACCATTCATGGTGTAATCCCTCGCCTTGTTAGCCCTCCCCAAGTGCATTACCTCACACTTTTCCGGGTTGAATTCCATTTGTCATTGCTCTGCCCACCTGACCAGTCTATTGATATCCTCCTGCAGTTTATGGCTATCCTCCTCACTATTAACAATCCTACCAATTTTCGTGTCATCTGCGAACTTCTTGATCATACCCGCTACATTTAAGTCCAAATCATTTATGTACACCACAAACAGCAAGGGCCCCAGCACCAAGCCCTGCGGAACCCCACTGGAAACAGACTTGCAGTCATAGAAACACCCCTCTACCATCACCCTCTGCTTCCTGCCTCTCAGCCAATTTTGGATCCAACATGCCACATTGCCTTGGATCCCATGGGCTCTTACTTTCTTGATCAGTCTGCCATGAGGGATCAAAAGCCTTGCTAAAGTCCATTTAGACCACATCAAATGCATTACCGTCATCAACACTCCTGGTTATCTCCTCAAAAAATTTGATTAAATTTGTCAAACACAACCTTCCCTTAACAAACCTATGCTGACCATCCCTGATTAATGTGTATCTATCCAAGTGCAGATATATATATTCTGTCCCTCAGAATTCTTTCTAGTAACTTCCCCACCACTGAGGTTAGACTGACTAGTCTGTAATTTCCTGGTCTATCCCTTCCTCCCTTTTTTAATAATGGGACAATGTTAGCAGTCCTCACCTGTGGCCAGAGGATTTGAAAATTACTCCCAGGCCCCTGATATCTTTTCCCTTGCCTTCCTCAACAGCTTGGGATACATCTCATCTGGGCCTGCAGATTTGTCCACTTTTAAGGCCACTAAACTCGCTAGTACTTCCTCTCTCTATATCTTAATTTCCTCTAATATTTCACAGTTCTTCAGCCTGATGTCTATACCTGCGCGTCCTTTTCCATTGTGAAGACTGACGCAAAGTATTCACTGAGGACTGTACCTACGTCTTCCGGGTCCACACACACATTACATCTATGGTCCTAAGCTTCCCCTAGTTATTCTCTTGCTCTTTATATATTTAAAAATACCCTTTGGGTTTTCCTTTATTCTACCCAGCAATGCTTCCTCATGCACTCTCTTGGAAGGCTAAGGGAATGCTGTTGCTTATTACAAGAGGGATTGAACATAAAAGTAAGGATGTTATGCTTCAGTTATACAGGACATTGGTGAGACTGCACCTCAAATACTATGTGCAGTTTTGATCTCCTTATTTAAGGAAGGATGTAAATGCATTGGAGGCGGTTCAGAGGAGGTTTACTAGATTGATACCTGGAACGAATGGGTTGTCTTATGAGGATAGGTTGGACAGACTGGGCTTGTTTCCACTGGAGTTTAGAAGACTAAGGAATGATTTGATTGAAGTATATAAGATCCTGAAAGGCCTTGACAAGGTGGATGTCGAAAAGATGTTTCCTCTTGTGGGTGAGTCCAGAACTAGGGGGCACTGTTTTAAAATTAGGGGCCTCCCTTTTAGGACAGAGATGAGGAGAAATTTTTTCCCCCAGAGGGTTGTGCAACTTTGTAACTCTGCCTCAGAAGGTGGTGGAGGTGGGGTCATTGAATATTTTTAAGGCAGAGGTAGATAGATTCTTGTTAGGCAAGGGAATCAAAGGTTATCGGGGTTACATGGGAATGTGGAAATCGAAACACAAGATCAGCCATGATCTTGTTGAATGGCAGAGCAGGCTCGAGAGGTCTAATGGTCTACTCCTGTTCCTATTTCTTATGTTCTTCACTTTCCTAATTTCCTTTTTAAGATTCCCCCCTGCACTTTATATACTCCTCTAGGGACTCTGCGGTATTCAGCACTCAGTATCTGCCAGAAGCTTCGCCTTTTTCCCTAATCCTAACCTTTCTGTTCCTTGAACTGCAGGGTCCTCCGGACTTGGACCCCCACTTTGTCTTTACTGGAACATATTTGTCCTGTACTCTCACTTTTTCCTCCTTGAATGCCTCCCACTGCTCTGACACAGTTTTATCTGCAAGTAGCTGCTCCCAGTCCACTTGGGCTAAATTGTATCACATCTTAGTAAAATTAGCCTTTCCCCAGTTTAGAACTTTTATTCCCAGCCCAACCTTATCCTTTTCCATAACTATCCTAAATCTAACTGAGTTATGGTCACTATCTCCAAAATGCTCCCCTACTGATATACCTTCCACCTGCCCGGACTCATTTCCGAATATTAGGTCCAGAACTGCCCCCTCCCTTGTTAGGCTTTTTACATACTGGCTAAAAAAGTTCTCCTAATTGCAACTTAAGAATTTTGCTCCTTCCCTACCTTTCACACTAAAACTGTCTCAGTTAATATTTGGGTAGTTAAAATGCCCTATTTTTCCTGCCTTATTATTCTTACACTCCTCTGAAATTTGATTACATATTTGATCCTCTATCTCTCCCTGACTATTTGGGGGCCAATAGTACACACCCAACAGCGTGTTTTCCCCTTTTGTGTTTTTTACTTCTACCCATATGGCCTCATTTGATGAATCTTCCAGGATATTCATCCCTCCTCACTGCTATAATTGATTCCTTGATCAATATTGCAAGCCATCCCCTCCCCACTCCTCTTCTATCCCACCCTCTATCTCAACTGAATTTCCTATAACCAGGAATGTTAAGCTGGCAATCCTGCTCTTATTTTAGCAAGTCTCAGTCATAGCTATGATATCATGCTCCCATGTGCCTATCTGTACCCTCAGCTCATCTGTCTTATTTTTCAAGCTCCTTGCGTTAAAATATATTCCATTTAGCCTTAATAAACTCATTTCTTTCTTATCCAGCCTATGTTTCCTCTGACTTCCAGACTCACTTAATTCACATTTTAACTTCTAATTCCATCTCAGCTTCTCTCCCCTCTGAACTACTTTTCAGGATCCCGCCCCCCCACTGCCAATTTAGTTTAAATCCGCCTCAACAGCATTAGCAAACCTCCCCGCGAGGATGTTGGTCCCACTGCTGTTCAGATGTAACTTGTCCAACTGGTACAGGTCCCAGTTCCCCCAGAAATGCTCCCAATGCCCCAGGAATCTAAAACCCTCCCTCCTGCACCATCTCTCCAGCCACACATTCATCTGCTCTATCCTTCTGTTCCTATACTCACTATAGTGTGGCACCAGGAGTAATTCGGAGATTACTACCTTTGAAGTCCTGCTTTTCAATTTCTGACCTAACTCTGTAAAGTCTGCATGCAGGACCTCATTTCTCTTTCTTCCTAAGTCATTGGTCCCAGCATGGACCAAGATCTCTGGCTGTTCACCGCCCCCCACCTCAAAATGCCCTGCAGCCATTCCGTGACATTCTTGACCCTGGCATCTGGGAGGCAACATACCACCCTGGAGTTATGTCTATAGCTGCAGAAGCGGCTGTCTACTCTACTCCCCTCACTAACAAATCCCCTTCCACTATTGCCCTTCTACACTTCTTCCTCGCCCCATGCCCCCCAACCCCCACCCAAGCAGCTGCACCACCCACAGTGCCATGGCCTTGGCTGCAGTTGGCCTCCCCAGAGGAACCGTCACTCTCACCATTTTCCAAGGTTGGAAAACGGTTTGTGAGTGAGCTGCACTCAGAGGATTCCCTCAGTACCTACCTGGCCCCCTTCTTCTGTCTGGCGGTCACCCACTTCCCTCTCTGGTTGCACTTCCTTTAGCTGCGGGGTGACCAAGTCCTGAAACGTGCTGTCCACGAATCTCCCAGCTTTGTGAATGCACCGTGCATTCCGTGGCGCCCCCAGCTGCCTCGCAAGATCCAAAACCCGGAACTCGAGTTGCTCCAATCAGTAGCGCCTCCTGCACACACCGTCATTCAGACTGCCAGGAGCGTCGAGGATTTCCCACATAGTGCAGGATGTGCAAATCACGGGAAAAACCCGGAACTCGAGTTGCTCCAATCAGTAGCGCCTCCTGCACACACCGTCATTCAGACTGCCAGGAGCGTCGAGGATTTCCCACATAGTGCAGGATGTGCAAATCACGGGAAAAACCCGGAACTCGAGTTGCTCCAATCAGTAGCGCCTCCTGCACACACCGTCATTCAGACTGCCAGGAGCGTCGAGGATTTCCCACATAGTGCAGGATGTGCAAATCACGGGAAAAACCCGGAACTCGAGTTGCTCCAATCAGTAGCGCCTCCTGCACACACCGTCATTCAGACTGCCAGGAGCGTCGAGGATTTCCCACATAGCGCAGGATGTGCAAATCACGGGAAAAACCCGGAACTCGAGTTGCTCCAATCAGTAGCGCCTCCTGCACACACCGTCATTCAGACCGCCAGGAGCGTCGAGGATTTCCCACATAGTGCAGGATGTGCAAATCACGGGAAAAACCCGGAACTCGAGTTGCTCCAATCAGTAGCGCCTCCTGCACACACCGTCATTCAGACTGCCAGGAGCGTCGAGGATTTCCCACATAGTGCAGGATGTGCAAATCACGGGAAAAACCCGGAACTCGAGTTGCTCCAATCAGTAGCGCCTCCTGCACACACCGTCATTCAGACTGCCAGGAGCGTCGAGGATTTCCCACATAGTGCAGGATGTGCAAATCACGGGAAAAACCCGGAACTCGAGTTGCTCCAATCAGTAGCGCCTCCTGCACACACCGGTCATTCAGACTGCCAGGAGCGTCGAGGATTTCCCACATAGTGCAGGATGTGCAAATCACGGGAAAAACCCGGAACTCGAGTTGCTCCAATCAGTAGCGCCTCCTGCACACACCGTCATTCAGACTGCCAGGAGCGTCGAGGATTTCCCACATAGTGCAGGATGTGCAAATCACGGGAAAAACCCGGAACTCGAGTTGCTCCAATCAGTAGCGCCTCCTGCACACACCGTCATTCAGACTGCCAGGAGCGTCGAGGATTTCCCACATAGTGCAGGATGTGCAAATCACGGGAAAAACCCGGAACTCGAGTTGCTCCAATCAGTAGCGCCTCCTGCACACACCGTCATTCAGACTGCCAGGAGCGTCGAGGATTTCCCACATAGTGCAGGATGTGCAAATCACGGGAAAAACCCGGAACTCGAGTTGCTCCAATCAGTAGCGCCTCCTGCACACACCGTCATTCAGACTGCCAGGAGCGTCGAGGATTTCCCACATAGTGCAGGATGTGCAAATCACGGGAAAAACCCGGAACTCGAGTTGCTCCAATCAGTAGCGCCTCCTGCACACACGGTCATTCAGACTGCCAGGAGCGTCGAGGATTTCCCACATAGTGCAGGATGTGCAAATCACGGGAAAAACCCGGAACTCGAGTTGCTCCAATCAGTAGCGCCTCCTGCACACACGGTCATTCAGACTGCCAGGAGCGTCGAGGATTTCCCACATAGTGCAGGATGTGCAAATCACGGGAAAAACCCGGAACTCGAGTTGCTCCAATCAGTAGCGCCTCCTGCACACACCGTCATTCAGACTGCCAGGAGCGTCGAGGATTTCCCACATAGTGCAGGATGTGCAAATCACGGGAAAAACCCGGAACTCGAGTTGCTCCAATCAGTAGCGCCTCCTGCACACACCGTCATTCAGACTGCCAGGAGCGTCGAGGATTTCCCACATAGTGCAGGATGTGCAAATCACGGGAAAAACCCGGAACTCGAGTTGCTCCAATCAGTAGCGCCTCCTGCACACACCGTCATTCAGACCGCCAGGAGCGTCGAGGATTTCCCACATAGTGCAGGATGTGCAAATCACGGGAAAAACCCGGAACTCGAGTTGCTCCAATCAGTAGCGCCTCCTGCACACACGGTCATTCAGACCGCCAGGAGCGTCGAGGATTTCCCACATAGTGCAGGATGTGCAAATCACGGGAAAAACCCGGAACTCGAGTTGCTCCAATCAGTAGCGCCTCCTGCACACACCGTCATTCAGACTGCCAGGAGCGTCGAGGATTTCCCACATAGTGCAGGATGTGCAAATCACGGGAAAAACCCGGAACTCGAGTTGCTCCAATCAGTAGCGCCTCCTGCACACACGGTCATTCAGACTGCCAGGAGCGTCGAGGATTTCCCACATAGTGCAGGATGTGCAAATCACGGGAAAAACCCGGAACTCGAGTTGCTCCAATCAGTAGCGCCTCCTGCACACACCGTCATTCAGACTGCCAGGAGCGTCGAGGATTTCCCACATAGTGCAGGATGTGCAAATCACGGGAAAAACCCGGAACTCGAGTTGCTCCAATCAGTAGCGCCTCCTGCACACACGGTCATTCAGACTGCCAGGAGCGTCGAGGATTTCCCACATAGTGCAGGATGTGCAAATCACGGGAAAAACCCGGAACTCGAGTTGCTCCAATCAGTAGCGCCTCCTGCACACACCGTCATTCAGACTGCCAGGAGCGTCGAGGATTTCCCACATAGTGCAGGATGTGCAAATCACGGGAAAAACCCGGAACTCGAGTTGCTCCAATCAGTAGCGCCTCCTGCACACACCGTCATTCAGACTGCCAGGAGCGTCGAGGATTTCCCACATAGTGCAGGATGTGCAAATCACGGGAAAAACCCGGAACTCGAGTTGCTCCAATCAGTAGCGCCTCCTGCACACACCGTCATTCAGACCGCCAGGAGCGTCGAGGATTTCCCACATAGTGCAGGATGTGCAAATCACGGGAAAAACCCGGAACTCGAGTTGCTCCAATCAGTAGCGCCTCCTGCACACACGGTCATTCAGACCGCCAGGAGCGTCGAGGATTTCCCACATAGTGCAGGATGTGCAAATCACGGGAAAAACCCGGAACTCGAGTTGCTCCAATCAGTAGCGCCTCCTGCACACACCGTCATTCAGACCGCCAGGAGCGTCGAGGATTTCCCACATAGTGCAGGATTTGCAAATCACGGGAAAAACCCGGAACTCGAGTTGCTCCAATCAGTAGCGCCTCCTGCACACACGGTCATTCAGACCGCCAGGAGCGTCGAGGATTTCCCACATAATGCAGGATGTGCAAATCACGGGAAAAACCCGGAACTCGAGTTGCTCCAATCAGTAGCGCCTCCTGCACACACGGTCATTCAGACTGCCAGGAGCGTCGAGGATTTCCCACATAGTGCAGGATGTGCAAATCACGGGAAAAACCTGGAACTCGAGTTGCTCCAATCAGTAGCGCCTCCTGCACACACCGTCATTCAGACCGCCAGGAGCGTCGAGGATTTCCCACATAGTGCAGGATGTGCAAATCACGGGAAAAACCCGGAACTCGAGTTGCTCCAATCAGTAGCGCCTCCTGCACACACCGTCATTCAGACCGCCAGGAGCGTCGAGGATTTCCCACATAGTGCAGGATGTGCAAATCACGGGAAAAACCCGGAACTCGAGTTGCTCCAATCAGTAGCGCCTCCTGCACACACCGTCATTCAGACTTCCAGGAGCGTCGAGGATTTCCCACATAGTGCAGGATGTGCAAATCACGGGAAAAACCCGGAACTCGAGTTGCTCCAATCAGTAGCGCCTCCTGCACACACCGTCATTCAGACCGCCAGGAGCGTCGAGGATTTCCCACATAGTGCAGGATGTGCAAATCACGGGAAAAACCCGGAACTCGAGTTGCTCCAATCAGTAGCGCCTCCTGCACACACGGTCATTCAGACCGCCAGGAGCGTCGAGGATTTCCCACATAGTGCAGGATGTGCAAATCACGGGAAAAACCCGGAACTCGAGTTGCTCCAATCAGTAGCGCCTCCTGCACACACCGTCATTCAGACCGCCAGGAGCGTCGAGGATTTCCCACATAGTGCAGGATGTGCAAATCACGGAAAAAACCCGGAACTCGAGTTGCTCCAATCAGTAGCGCCTCCTGCACACACGGTCATTCAGACTGCCAGGAGCGTCGAGGATTTCCCACATAGTGCAGGATGTGCAAATCACGGGAAAAACCCGGAACTCGAGTTGCTCCAATCAGTAGCGCCTCCTGCACACACCGTCATTCAGACTGCCAGGAGCGTCGAGGATTTCCCACATAGTGCAGGATGTGCAAATCACGGGAAAAACCCGGAACTCGAGTTGCTCCAATCAGTAGCGCCTCCTGCACACATGGTCATTCAGACTGCCAGGAGCGTCGAGGATTTCCCACATAGTGCAGGATGTGCAAATCACGGGAAAAACCCGGAACTCGAGTTGCTCCAATCAGTAGCGCCTCCTGCACACACCGTCATTCAGACTGCCAGGAGCGTCGAGGATTTCCCACATAGTGCAGGATGTGCAAATCACGGGAAAAACCCGGAACTCGAGTTGCTCCAATCAGTAGCGCCTCCTGCACACACCGTCATTCAGACTGCCAGGAGCGTCGAGGATTTCCCACATAGCGCAGGATGTTCAAATCACGGGAAAAACCCGGAACTCGAGTTGCTCCAATCAGTAGCGCCTCCTGCACACACCGTCATTCAGACTGCCAGGAGCGTCGAGGATTTCCCACATAGTGCAGGATGTGCAAATCACGGGAAAAACCCGGAACTCGAGTTGCTCCAATCAGTAGCGCCTCCTGCACACACCGTCATTCAGACTGCCAGGAGCGTCGAGGATTTCCCACATAGTGCAGGATGTGCAAATCACGGGAAAAACCCGGAACTCGAGTTGCTCCAATCAGTAGCGCCTCCTGCACACACGGTCATTCAGACTGCCAGGAGCGTCGAGGATTTCCCACATAGTGCAGGATGTGCAAATCACGGGAAAAACCCGGAACTCGAGTTGCTCCAATCAGTAGCGCCTCCTGCACACACCGTCATTCAGACTGCCAGGAGCGTCGAGGATTTCCCACATAGTGCAGGATGTGCAAATCACGGGAAAAACCCGGAACTCGAGTTGCTCCAATCAGTAGCGCCTCCTGCACACACCGTCATTCAGACTGCCAGGAGCGTCGAGGATTTCCCACATAGTGCAGGATGTGCAAATCACGGGACTGAGCTCCCCAGACATATCTTAGCTAAACAGCATATGGACACTTGCTTTTATTTTACCCTTACTCCTACTTTAGTACAGAGTAGATGCTAGATCTTCTAGATAGACTTGATCATCTAGGCCTCACAATCTGGTGTCAGACTTTGAGCTGTATACCTCTCATGCATAATTTCACATTGGCCTGAATATTTCGGACAGTGGGGTTTCCCTTCTCATGGCAGGGAACACATCTGTCTGTTCCGCAGCCATTTCATGCTGAAATGAGCATTGATTGGCTGCAGGCGTGACTTCCGCCCCTCACTCTGAGTAAATCCCGATTTAGAGAGCTGTTGGCCAATCTGATTGACCGGCAGCCCTCCAGTCCTTGCTTCAACAAGACAGAGCCTGACTCTCGGGACCAGATGGCAAGGTACGTTTTGGGGGTCCCAGGCCTGGGGGGGTAAGGAAGGCCTTGAGGGGGAGTAAAAAGTGGGTGATTGGGGTGTTACGGGGAGGCCGGGGCAGAAGAAAGGATCAGTGGCCACTGGACCAATAGGGGTGTTGGGGTATGTCTGAAGTCAAAAGGGGACTTCTGATGGCGGTGACCCCCCCAACTTCCTGCTCGAGGCCTAATAGCATTCTTTCCCCCTCACTTCCCACCACCTAAAAACCCACTGGTGGGGGAGTATGAAATTCAGGTCATTATTTACAAGTATAGGAAACAAGCGTGGTGGCAGTATCAACTCCGAAGTCACTTCACTAGCCGCAGGCTGACAATCTTGAGAAATGTCCACTACTGCATCCCTTTGACTTCTGCCATTTATCTTTAGGCATAGGTCACAGAATAACAGAATTTTAATGGCACAGAAGGAGGCCATTTGGTCCATTGTGTCTCCACCAGCTCTCCAAATGAGCAAATGACCTGGTGCCATTACCCTGCCTTTTCCCCATACCCCTGCACATTGTTTCAAATATTCAACTAATCACCTAATACCCTCTCAAATGCCTTGATTGAACCTGCCTCCACCACACTTCCAAGCAGTGCGTTCCAGACCCGAACCACTCACTGTATGAAATTGTTTTTTCTCATGTCACATTTGCTTCTTTTGCAAATCACTTTAAATCTGTGCCCACTCGTTCTTGATCCTTTTACAAGCAGAAACAGCTTCTCCCTATATGCTTTGAACAGCACCCCCACCCCTCATGATTTTGAACACCTCTATCAAATCTCCTCTTAGCCTTCTTCTCTCCAAGGAGAACAGTCCCAATCTCTCCAATCTATCTTCATAACTGAAGTTTCTCATCCCTGGAACCATTCCTGTAAACCTCTTCTGCAATCTCTCCAATGTGTTCACATCCTTCCTGTAGTGTGGCACCCAGAACTGTACACAATACTCCAGTGGAGGTCTAACCAGTGTCTTAGATAAATTCAGC